>NC_068989.1:94599841-94608046 GCF_001194135.2 Octopus bimaculoides
ATATATATATATATATATATATATATAAATGTACGTATGTATGTACGTATATATATATGCGTATATATACATATATATGCATGTATGTATATATATATATGCGTATATGTACATATATATATATATATAGAGAGAGAGAGAGGGAGTGAGGGATGGAAGCAGGGGGGGAGGGTGGTAGACGTGATTGCTGTACACCGATAGGATATTTAGAGTGGTAATGAACCAAACAAGCCAATTGCATGCAATCTTATAGATTGTTATACAAAACCCGAACCCTGTTGTGTTTTAAATGTCAATGCTTCTCATGACCCTCTTTCTTTTGTCATCCGCAGAGTACATGCAATGCAAAGCTTCTATTCAATCTCCAGATGTCGCGCACTCTTCATCGTGGCAGATATATAAAGTTGTCAATTGGTGTTAAAACTATCTTTCATTTCTCTCGTCTGTCACATAACAGTACTTGACTCATAACGATAAGCGTTAAATTTTACATTTCCGCATCAGATAACGTATTACTGTGTGAAGATCGATCTTCCGTAGATGATATGATTTTACCATGATATGTATTATTCCACATGTGTACCTGTTTAGAGAGACCTTCGCATCCATTTAAATGTTAACGAGCTCATTTTTGTTCTGTATTCTTAGTTCTTTCCCCAAAGCTAAAAGAAGGGATTTCAGCCATTGAAATGCGATTACGACAAATACATAAAGTGGTCTTTTATATTGCAATAGGGTAGATTAATACGACTTATAATCATCATCTTTCTCTTTGAGCAGTTAAAAACGGGGCTAAATTCACTTCTGGCTCCTATTAAATTAATGATTAATGGTTGCATTTCTTCTCTTATTCTAGTAAGCGTCTGCCAGTCGTAAGACTGGATGTGTGAAAAGGGGATCGGGTGTGAGGAGATTGTACACTGGATTTAGAATGATATAGAAGATTCTCTACAAAAATCAACGCAAGACTACGAAGCTGAATTAAAGGCAAAACACATATTCTTGCAACACGGACGATGTACCATAAGACTGAGTTGATGTTATTTTGGTCTTCCTTCTTTTTCCAATATAATGCCAAGGAACACTGAGATAAGTTTAGGGGCATGTCATTGTCTGTTGTGAGTAGGGTTCTAGAACGTTTCCTTTTAAACGGTTTAATGAGTTCATAGCATCAAGAATTTTATCAGAGCCGCAATGTGGATTTTGTGCAGAAAGAGTCACTAAAAATATGATCTTCAAAATCAGACAGCTGCAGGAAACAAATCTATCGAACGAAGCCCTGGGATGGTCCAAAAACATTTCAACAAATCAGGCTAAACGTTATGAGAAAAGTAAGAAAAACAGTCAGTAAGAGAAAATGAACTTGGCGGAACATTTTCTACTTGTAACAATTTTGGGCAAATTCTGCCTGTCTAAGGCTAGACTTGAATCTCACACAAGAGCCTACAATAGGGCACTTCCTACTGATTATGCAACATGCCAATCATTTCGCCCTGTGCCAATGCCGTATATGTTAACCTCAAGAAGGTATGAAGGAACATTCTAAGGTCCAAGATCATACACCAGAGACAATTCAAGCTGCACATGTACTGAAGTACTATTTATGTAGACATATTTTTAAAAGTATATGTCGTCTAAAAACACATAAGATCTAGTCCTACAACAGAGGTCATCAAGCTTTGTACTGGGCAGCGTACCAGCAGATGAATGCGTGTGCGTTACGTGTATATATCCTTATATATATATGTATATGTATATATATAGTTATTCAAATTGCTAACCATACATGTATTATAATTATTTAGATTTATTGCCAATTTATTTTAATAATTTTCTAACATCGATTTCCATTTTCATAACAATTCACATTTTTATTTGTACAAAATTATCTGCATTTTAAAGACCTTAGTAGCGGCGTTTATTGATCTACAATTATTGTATAGCTAGATGACTGTTTATTTTAACTGGTTATGCTACTTAAAGAGAAATGAAAATAAAATTATGCAATATTATTAAGAAATTGTTAGAAATTATGCATACCACTACAGTCTTTAAGAAGCATTATATTTCTTTTATTTGGTTTGTATATAGTATTTGAGCGATAAAAGTAAGATACAATTAACATATGCTTAATTATGTAAGAATGCAAATATGCTTCATTTCATGCAGGCCCTGTGAACTTTCAACAGATGCGGTTAATGCATATTTTGTTGTCTTTAAAAGATAACTTATAATCAGATCATTCAATTTGTATTAGGAGTATTACTTCTGTAAGATGGCTTGTACTTGTAGGTCATTATCTTGAACCAGAAAACAAATCAGTTATGAAATAAAATAAGCGTAATAATTCCATATAATTCAATTTTCAACAGTTAGTTTAATGCATCATCGTATTAATAATGGAATGTAATTCAATCAACAGTGAACGTAGACTAATAATTTATGTGATCATATTATATGCGAGTTAAAATGTTTAATGTTCGAATACAGTCAAATAATTTGAGATACTAAGCATCTTTCAACTAAAACGATTCTTATTACTGTTGTGCAAGCGTACACAACTTTCTTTTCAACGTATAATTTTATAAAGATCTAAATTTTTAGCCAATCAGAATGATGTTAATTTTTACGTGGACTAAACCACTGGGTCATCGTAAGTTCATGTTCTATTTTCTTCCTGAAATATCCCTTTTCCGGTACGTTCAAATAAAATCGAATAAATTTAAAATAAAATTAATAAAATGAAAGCAAACGCGAATCAAATTCAAAAATATAACCGGATAGGAATTAGAATACAGCTGCCGTATATACACCAATGTAAATATTGCGATATAACCAAGTAGATGTCAGTGTTTTGAATTGTTTGCACTTGTTCAGAAATGAATCACTTAGGAACTGAATTCATTTCTTGATTTGATTTTGACTTACAATGGCACTTTTCATTATGGGTGATGGAAACCAGTCTCAAGACGACGAGAGCTTGTAGCAGGCTACGAGTGCATGTATTTCGCGAAATGTCAAATAAGGAAGCAGATGAGAAAGAGAGGAGGCGGAACTTACATGCAGACGAAGTTGAAAAGCGTTTACTACTTGCTGCTGAACTTGATAATTGATTGTGAAACCCTTGTCACATGGTGTCATTGAAGAAAACAAAATCATTTAATTTAGAACGCAAATATCGTTAATCTCATTTCCAGTGCTGTGGCATCTCGGACAAACTGGAAATAGAACTATAACATGCGAAATTACTTATTGGATAATTAAATGAATGCTCACAATTAACAGTGAAGAATGTTTACAGATAATTACATTCAGCGTCAGGAATGAAAGTGCCCCAACAAACTGCTGCAAGATAATTTAGGCGAAGAATGATTTCATTGAGGCATGTACCTTTAAAAAGCAAAGTGACTCTAATTTCTATTTCCCATTTCAGATATTTCCCAGAAACTCATGAAAAGTAAATTGATACCACTTTAACGATTGTTGTCAGTCAAAATTAAAGTTAACTTATTTCTCGATAGATAAAATGTTCCGGAAACAGAATGAGTGCATGATTTGTTTGGAAACAGATTTAATTTCCTCAAAATATCTTTCAAGTATATTTTAATTTCTTTCGATATCATTTCAATTTATTATTATTGTAGTAGTAGTAGTAGTAGTAGTAGTAGTAGTAGTAGTAGTAGTAGTAGTGGTGGTGGTAGTAGTAGTAGTAGTAGTAGTAGTAGTAGTAGTAGTAGTAGTAGTAGTGGTGGTGGTAGTAGTAGTAGTAGTAGTAGTAGTAGTAGTAGTAGTAGTAGTAGTAGTAGTAGTGGTAGTTTGTCCTTGTTACCAGCACATGCAAAAGTTGGTAATTTAAATCAATTCGATGAGTTACGTTGCCTCTCAAGCTTCACTCTTCCTAATAAAGCAACAAAGATTTTAGTACCAAAAGCTGAGAACCAAAATCCGAAAGATGCTGGAATAAAATCTGCTAAACACTAGAATAACGTTGCTCACTATTGAAATACAATAAACGAAATTCTCAAATCCGATATTTCCATATGCTGACATACTTATAGCGCTGTATAAGATCAATTAGAATAAAAGGGTGTAACTCTGAAACAGAATACAGCTAAAAACAGCATCAACGGATAAAATTATATTAATGCATTAACATGTTTTAATCAGAACAGAACTTCTTGACAATTACATTTCCGATCTAGCTCATTACTGAGTAATTATTGATGATGACTTTTCGATTATAATCAGTGACAAACGTATTTATGGAAATTTAGCGCAAATTAAATGATCCGTTGCTCTGATAGAGGCCTAACTACATTCCACTCTCTCACTTTCATTGGCAGAATTTTCTCTTGTTCTCTTTATAATTTGCTGATTGCATTAACAATAGGAAAGCTTTTGAGTTTTGCTAATATAAAATTTTATCTTTGGGGTAATATCTAAAATGTCCTTTCATATAATATTTGATGATTCTTTTAATATCTAAAATAATGAGTTTTGGTAGCTTTGGTAATTTGCACCATTATCTCATGCATACCCATTAAGAATGTAATGATATACAGCTATATAAAATACTAATAGAATATTTAGTATTCAATGGAAATTATTTTACACATATTTATGTTTCATGAAGTGTTTCAAAATGCTGCCACATCTACGTAGGGATGATGCCTTCACAGATTCTTTACATATGACGTCTTACACTTATCAGCTATAGATGTTAGGTTGTGAATTCAAATCCCACCGATTTTCTTTTAATCCTTCCGCTGATGCTAAAGTTAGCTTGCAACCAAAAACTGGCTGTAACTTATTCAACTCCTCTTCTCTACAGAAACCTTTCTCGCAATGTAACCCTCGTAGAAATTATTATTCTTATAATTTACATTATTTTTTAGTTGGAAGGAATCTAAAACAAAAGTTTGTCTGGCAATATATCAAGTATTCTAGGTTTGCTAAGCGGTTGATTACATACATACATGCAAGGACAATATATTCGTACTCTACAAAATTATAGAATAACCAATCAGATTAATGTAAAGTGGCTTTTTCTCAAAACTGAACATAAACACTCACACACACAAATACATACACACATACACCAACATACACACTCAATATATATATGAGGTATACAGAAAAACCGATAGATAGAGATAGATAGATAGATAGATAGATATTCAAACCCCATCAGAAAGACGCTCGCGAAAACTAGGTCGTCCTTTAATCCTTTAAGTATGGTAAACAGAAACACGACTGTCTTCTGGGTTTATTGTTTTATTAAGGTTTGTCATATTTTCTCATCAGAAACAAATGTTTGTCTGAAACGGTATAATCTCTAAATCCTTCATTTTTCTTCCAACTCGACCTTACTTTCTCTACGACGTGATTGAGAATGGCTTGTGTGGCTGCCTTTCGCTATTAGTCAGGTAGAATATGATATAGGCGCAGTCGTGATTGTGTGGTAAAAAGCTTGCTTCCCAACCAAGTGGTTCCGGGTTCAGTTCCACTATGTGGCACCTTAGGCAAGTGTTTTCTGCTATATTCTTGCGTGTCGATCTGGCAGACGGAAACTGAAAGAAGTCCGTCGTGTATATATGTGGGGTGGGGTGCGTCAGTGTGTGTGTGTGTGTGTGTGTGTCTTTCTGCTTGTGTTTGTCTTCCACTTCCACTTGACAACCTTTGTTGGTATGTTTACGTCCCCGTAACTTAGCAGTTTTGGCAAAAGGAACTACAGAATAAGTGCCAGGCTTTAAAAAAAACATATTCTAGGACCAGTTCTTTCGCCTAACAGTTCTTCAAAGTGGTGCTCCCGCATGGCCTCAAAATCCTTCATGAGGCGGTTATTAAATGTTTTCTTATCCTGATTGGTATTTTGTTGTTTATTTTACTATTTTACAATTTCTTCTTGTTCTGTTAAAATTCACTAAAAATGATCATACCTATATTCTTTTATTCTTTTACTTGTTTCAGTCATTTGACTGCGGCCATGCTGGAGCACCACCTTTGAAGAAGTTTTAGTCGAATGAATCGACGCCAGTACACTTTTTTTTTATAAGCCTTGAACTTATTTTATATGTACTTTTTCCGGAGCACTGAGTTACGGGGACGCAAACGCACCAACACTGGTTGTCAAGTGGTAGCGAAAACAAACACACGCACACAGACACACGCACATATATTTATATACGACGGTCTTCATTCAATTCTCGTTTAACAAACTCACTCGCACTCAGAAGGCTTTGATCGGCCCGAACCTATAGTAGAAGACACTTTCCCAGGGTATCACGTATTGGAACGGAAACTAGAACCATGTGGTTGGGGCAATTTAACTGTCGAAGACATGGATTGTACAAGCTTCACTTTTGTAGATGCAAGATTCGGTATCGATAATATTGTTTATTGTTAATTGTAATATTTTACCATGCCTTACTTTATGATCAGGTGCAATGCATGAGACTTTCTTCTATCATTTTTCTAACATCACTAAGAGCATAATTCAAGTGCACTAAAATTATAAATCATTTTGCGGCAAAAAAACTGAACAGAAGAAGCATACAAGACTGGATTGTAGTCTTGACTCGAGTATAAATACATACGACTGAGTTAACTATGACAAGCGGTGATATTACTTTATACCACATTTATCTTTTACGAGCTATACATTCTCAAATTGTATCCCGAAAGCAAAGAAATGTAATAAACTGGAATGTCAATATTAAATAATATCTTGAGGTGGTGACCAGGGAGAGCACAGCGACATTTTGTCTGTGTTTAATGCAGAGTTAAAATTCCGCCGACGTTGACTCTGCCTTTCATTTTTCCGGTGTTGATATATATATATTTTTTTATTTCTTTATTGCCCACAGGGGACTAAACATAGAGGTGACAAACAAAGACAGACAAAGGGATTAAGTCGATTACATCGACCCCAGTGCGTAACTGGTACTTATTTAATAGATCCCGAAAGGATGAGGGGCAAAGTCGACCTCGGCGGAATTTGAACACAGAACGTAACGGCAGACGAAATACGACTGGGCAGTTCGCCCGGCGTGCTAACGTTTCTGCCAACTGAGCACAAATATTGATGTTATCGAATTACCCTCGCCACCGATCTTGCTGTCCTTGTGCCAAAATTTGATGCCAAGTTTAAAAATCTTTTCTTATGATCTTTTTAATCATTTCCTTACACTGAGGTGAATGTTTAGATAAGATTAGTAAATTTAATTTGTAGCGTTAGTTTCAGATCTGTAGTAAGAGAGGTTAATTATGTATAAATGCTGTGTGAAAAATATACAGTTGAAAAATATGTTTAGATCACGGTGTATTAGATGATAGTATGTGCGTAATAAGAATAAAAAAGGCGAATTTTATTGAGTAGGATACATAGCAACAGCAAAATGGAATAAACATAACAAATGGCATGAAGAAGAATTATTTTGCGGATAATTTTATATAAGATGTTTTATGTTGTGTGATGTAACGTGTTGCATTTTCTCCTTATTGCTTGAGTTCAGTTGTTCAGAGGAAGCATATGATTCATGTGCAGTGTTGTGTTGTTTAGGGGATTGTAAACTACTATCAGTAAAAAACATTATCTGTATATTCTTCGTTTTAATGCTACAAGGAGTGATCCTACACATCAAAGTAATTCATTGTTCTACACATCATGGGACTATGCAACTTATTTCCTACATCAGTTACTTAAGAGTTCGCAGCGGATGAATTAATCCATTTAAAATCCTCAATGGATACATTGGATTACAACATATGTGTAATCAACATTAATGAGAGAACATGAAACGATTCATATTTGCAAACACTTGTAAGTAATCGTGTTTGTGTAATTGTATTATGCCTTCTTAATGTTAGTTCACCCTCAGCAGATCCAAATCTCTTTCGCGGAATGCAAGTGTATGCACCTCGCATGCAACAAACACTTTAATCAATGTGGTGAAGGCGTTAGAGGTTCACACACCCTAACACAAAACAGAAAGCAATAACCTAAGTATAAGATGATACTTTTGTTTCTAAATTCTAAACTATTTTGTGTAATATCTAAATAAAAATTATTGTCTCGATTAACCATAGTTTTCTCAATTAAACCTATGCATATGTGTGTGACAATGGGTACGATACATAAATACATGCCCCCCCCCCACACACACACACGCATATGTATGTATATATATATATATATATATATAT
>NC_068989.1:94608056-94611943 GCF_001194135.2 Octopus bimaculoides
TTACTGTTGTTTTTAATCCCAGGAAGATGTTTCCTCCAGCTGGCTAACGACACACTGTCTGTGTCCGATTAGTATTTGCGAGGGGGTCATCGCTCTCATCTCTAGTCTTACGGGGTTTCTGGGTAGTTACCCGTCTTCAGGGTGTGATAATCACCAGTGTGTCGTTAGCCAGCAGAAGATGTCTTCCTGGGCTAAAAACAACAATAACAACATCCTCTGTGGGACGGCCACATTTAGTTGGCAAATATATTTTACGATTCTGTACTGCTACTGTTTACCTACACTGAGAGATTTAATATATATATATATATATATATATATATATATATGTGTGTGTGCGTGTGTGTGTGTGTGTGTGTGTGTGTGTGTGTGTGTGTGTGTGTGTATATGTATATATAAATATTATATACACCATGCGTTTTATTCTATTACACGGAGTAGAAATTGTAATATTATGCTGAAGACGTTAATAGATATTGCCAGTATAATTTATTTTAGGACATTAGTTTCAAAACGTTTTGCAACATTTTACAACAGCTTGGAATTATATAAGCTCATATTTTAGTAGTTAGCAAATGTATTTAGCAAAACAAGCAGATCAAAAATGTGATACGAAATGAAATTTCAACCCCACAGCATTTGAAATAATTTACATCTTTATTAATAGAAAACATATTGTTAATGGAAAACGTATATTTAACCTTATACTGACCGTTTTTATGTTAACATACTTTAATATGACGTGAGGAAAAAACTGAGTTTTTTGAGAAATATATCTTATTTACAAAGAAATTTCCAATTTATACCTATTTAAGTTAAAATATATTATATCCACTGTAGGCACAAAGCCGAAATTTGGGGGAAGGGGGCCAGTCGATTGGATTGACCCCGAAAAGATGAAACACTAAGTCGACCTCGGCGGAATTTGAACTCAGAACATAAAGACAGACGAAATACCTCTAAGCATTTCGCCCGACGTGCTAACGTCTCTTATTTCTTTACGGCCCACCAGGAGCTACACACAGAATTGACAAACAAGGACAGACAAAAGGATTAAGTCGATTAAACGAACCCAATGTGTAACTGGTACTTATTTAATCGACCCCGAAAGGATGAAAGGCAAAGTCGACCTTGGCGGAAAGTCGACCTGCTAACGTTCTGCTCGCCGCCTTTTGAGTTAAAATATATTAAACTGCAAGAATGTATACCCCAAAAGTAGACAAACAAAACACATTTTTGCTTTTTTTTTTAGTGCTACTACAGCCATTTTGCTATGATGACCGCATGGAGGCAGAAAGAAAGGTGAGCAATCATGTTTGCTGCGGATTCAGGTTATTTCCTAGAAAAACCAATGTTCCAATGATTACAATTATTGACAATTTCGTCGAATGGTACCGCAATACTTGCGAGAATTATTGAAGGTAACGCATCACAGTGCAAGCTGAATGCAAAATAAAATATATAAAGCTGCCCATAAGTTAAAATTAGAAATTCAAAGTTTTCAAATTGAGCTTGAATTAGAAATGTCTAAGAGTCTTATACGATTTTTGCAACTCTTAAATTCATGGAAAAGAAACGTTATTAAGGCAAAATGGTGAGTAACAGACTAAATGCCTTTCACATCTCCCACTCGGAGAACTACTGCTAATACTACAAATCAATAATATTCGAGAGAAGTGTATAAAGCTGGTTGAAATTGGTTTTAACGGAAGCCGAAACTAGATTCCTAATCTCAGGCAAGGAGGGGTAAAATGTTTTGAAATGCATGATCATTACAATAGGGACTTCATCCGCCCATTAGGATGTCACGCAGACCTGGTGTAACCAAGACTCCCTTTTTATCATATGACTATTTTTACAAACTATATCTAAGCATGGATGATTGTTAATAGTTTTATTCCACTACGAGCCATCACAAATTATATTTCACTATTTGCATTTGAAAACCATTTAATTGTTCTGTTGAGAATCATAAATTAAACAAAGTATGTTTTAATGAGAAATTGTATCATTTTTTCCTTTACAAATATTTCTTCACATAGTAATATAAATATGCCAATATTTAAAATTGCGCGGCCTACATCACAAGACGACTCTCCTTCGTGTCACAATAAATAGATTCTGAAATTATTCTTTTAAGAGTTAACAGATCATAAACCTAGTATCATTTACTATTTCAGCTTTTAATTCAGATATAAAAATTGATATGATATGGAGATCAAAATGCCAATTAATCTAGTCTGAATGAATAATAGCCACTTTTATCTTACACTTTTTGCGCTGTTTAGAGAATACCACTGGTACAGTTAACAAATTCTGTATCAATCGGTTTCTAGTTTTTATTGGAAACATTAAACATTGGAAATTTGAATTGATAGAGCAACAGTATTTACGTATGTCCCTTAGTATTTCGCATTTCAGTAACAAAAGGTATCTTCTGGGTTCGGTAGTTAATTACTGGGTCCATTAAATCATCTACCAGCTCTGACCCACAAGTCAATCTTTAAATACACACCATATTTATAAAATTTTTATCTTTCTAGGCAGTAGAAGTACAAACAATAGAATTAAGTTGGTTTTCTCATTCAATATAGTGAACATCACAAATGTAAGTTGAAATGATCATGCAATGAGCAAAATATAACATTAGCTCAAATACAAATAAAAGGCAAATAAAAATATCAGGACATTATTAGACCTCTTCAGAAAAATATCCTGCTTACAATGTCTAGTGAAGTAGGCTTGAGAATATTGTTGAGTAGATGTAGAAAATTGTGCACAGAGCATGGAGTGAATGGTAGGAAATCGGTAAAACTCATTTCGCATAGACACAATAAGTTAATTTGAACTGTTGTCGTCTTTTTTTCTATTCTACAAAAGTTTGGAGTAGATTTCAGTTTGACTTGTTGATGATCGTTACATTGAAATTTAATATGATAATTAACTCAAATTTTGTGACCCCGCAGTTATGAGTTCAAATTCTACAACAGAGAGCACGCTGGACAGTGTGAGACTCCATCGGACTGAAGTATTCACTATATTTTAATTACCTTCATATAAATAACAACAATGGATCTTTTAGGCACGCGTAATATCCCATACATTCGGTTAACAATACATGTACAATTATATTAATAATTACTGTTACAATAATAATTGATGTTTTGTTTCATATTTAATGAACTGAAAATTGTACAACGGAAAAGTTTCATTCAATTGAAAATGTTTTTCTTTCTAGAAACATCTTCCATTCAGCGGATTCGTGTTAAAACATTTGTAAAATTTATTCCATCGCATGGTCGACTTAATAGAACAGCGAAATTAATGAAACTTTTAATTAGATAAAATTAATATTTGCGAAAAGAAAAAGAAAATATTCGTTTAAATGATGTTTTGCATACGAAATACGTTTTTTTTTTAAATATACATCTATTTATATACACGTAAGACAAGCGCACTCATTGGCACATGTGCCAAGCTTTCAAACACATACACACACATACGCACGCACACACACATCAACACACACACATTCAAACATATATGTAATTAAATATTCTATTATACGTATGTATGCACCAAAATGTTTGTGTGTGAGTTTGTGTGTGTATGTGTTTGTGTGTGTATGCGTGTGTGTTTGTGTGTGTGTGTGGAAATCAAATAGGAAACACGAGTAAAATTTGGAACAAAGAGAAAACAAACAAACCAGAATCCTTCCTGGAATTAGACAAGCGAAACACGTGTCTGAAAAGCTTAGAATGAAGTGAAAAACCGATAAGTGTGCAATAAAGCTTAATACGCCCAAAGAATATGTCCATCTATCTATCTAATTATCTCTCTCTCTATATATACATATAGATAGATAGAGAGAGAGAGAGAGAGAGAGA
>NC_068989.1:94611953-94615903 GCF_001194135.2 Octopus bimaculoides
CTCTCTCTCTCTCTCTCTCTCTCTCTCTCTCTCTCTCTCTCTCTCTGTGTATAGATAGATAGATAGATAGATAGGTGTGTGTGTGGATTGCTTCCCAACCACATGGATCCGAGTTAAATTCTACTGCCTGATATCTTGAGCAAGTGTCTTCTACTATAGCTGCTGGAAAGCCTTGTGAGTGTATTTAGTTGAGAGAAAGTGAAATAAGCCCATCGTATGTGTGTGTGTATGTGTGTGTGTTTAGTGCCTGTTCCCCGCCACCGCTTCACAATCGGTGTCAGAGTGGTTGTGTCATCGCAACGTAACGATTCAGCAAAAGAGACCGATTGAATAAATGTCAGGCTTCAATGCCTACTGGGATTTATTCGTTCGACTAAAATTCTTCAAGGTAGTGCCCCAGTATGGCCGCAGTCCAATGACTTAGACAAGGTGAAAGATATATATATATGCGTATGTGTGTGTTGTGTGTGTGTCTATGCATGTGTGTATGTGTGTGTTTCCATATATATGCGTGTGAGTGGCCTAGTTGTTAGGGTGTTTTACTCACGACTGTGAGATCACGGGTTTGATTTCCAGACCCTTATTATCTTGAGCAAGACTCTCAATCTCTCACTTCTCTGCGACCACTTTGACGTCTGACGTGTGTTAAAGCATTCCCACAGTCAGACAACGTCGATTTGATGGGAGAAGGCGCAAGTATCTGATCACTATAAACAAATCATCAGGGCAAATTGTTCAACAAAATCTTTCAGAAATATCTTTCTCGACCTGCAGAGATTACCATCAACATTTCTCACTCACACACACACACACACACACACTCTCTCTCTCTCTCTCTCTCTCTCTCTCTCTCTCTCTCTCTCTCTCTCTCTCTCTCTCTCTCTCTCTCTCTCTCTCTCTCTCTCTCTGTATTCTTTAATTAACCTATAGTTTTCTGGTTTAAATATCTCATAATCTAGAGCAGCATTCCCCAAATGCTTTCCTGTGGTGCTTTACTTAGACTGAAAGAATATCTTCAACGAATAATCACACAGAGAAATTAACAAAATTAATTCAAAATTATTAACAGAATAAATCTAATTAAACATAAAATAATAATGTAATCAAATGGAGAACAGTTAAAAGAACCCAATTCTTTACTTATATATGTGTAAGATACTTTTTTCCCTAAACTACTGGAAATTCTCTTCTTGGGTCATTAGAGCACCACCAGCCGAAAGACCGTCAATGAAGATCTTCTGGTAGGCGAATTACTGTAAATGACGTAGTAACAGACGGACTCTACTTGATACAAACTTTATTTATTTTAAGTTCGAACTAAAGTCTTCTACCTTCAATCCGGTCAGATATCAGAGGTACAAGACAATGATGACAACTGCTTCGAATACGGATCACAACGGTGTGTAGACATACATAATGAAAGTAGACATACATAATGAAAGTAGACATACATAATGAAAGTTACGTTTACCTTTTTCTTTTTTTAGTCATTAGACTGTGGCCATGCTGGGGCACTGCCTTGAAGTTTTAGTCAAGATGAATCGACTCCAGTACTTCTTTTTTTAAGCTAGGCACTTAATTTAATAAAACTCAGTACCGAATCGAGTTCATCAACAAACTTACAGCATCGGGGTTTCCACTACACATTCTCAAACTGAAGAAAAACGATACATAATGATTCTAAATAAATTAGACGCTACTAATGGACATTGCAATGGCACACACTACATCATTGTCAGCTTACATGATCATGTTATTGAGGCTGAGATTGCTTCTGATCCTTATGCATGATCAACTCTGCTAATCCCAAGAAATGTGTCTCAAGAAATGGAATTTCCCTTTACATCTACACGCAAATACTTTCCTGTCAAGCCAGCTTTTGCCTTGACGAGCAACAAGGCACAGGGACAAACTTTTGAACAAATTGGAATATATCTTCCAGCACAATTCTTCTCACATGGTCAGTTGTATACCGCATTATCTAGAGTTCAAAAGAAGGTTAATGTAAAAATATTGGCTGAGAGAAATGGAAACAGTTTTATTACTAACAATTGTGTCTACAAGGAGATATTATTTTTAAGTAAAAATATGCGTTTTAGCAAGTTTCACTAAATAGCATTAACACGTATATTATATGTAAAGTAACATATTTTTGTGTGAAATTAAATTGTTTTGGCATATTTCAACACATGCCAAATGAATGATATCGTTATATTAGATCATTTTAAATTTGGGTGTATTTGAAAAAGTAAAGAAACATCATTCCAATGTGTTCTCACAGCACCAGACTTTTCTGTGTGCGAGTGTGTGTGTATCCATCCATCCATCCATCCATCCATCCATCCATCCACCCATCTATCTATCTACAACTATTAATTTCTACCAATTATTAATGATAAATATAAATACAGATGGACTCTTTAAAAAAGGGAGATTATGACTGTGATAAAATAATGAAAGCAATATTTGCTAAGCAAGTGAGCACTACTATACAAAGAAATAAATAGACATAAAATATAAAAATTATTATAATAGGAAATCAAATGTGGAAATATCACCAGCAGAAAACCGCCCGGAGGGTGGTCTTTCTGCTAGTAGAAATAATATTGATTCGAGTATATGTAATTTTTATTCTCTTAGAAATCCGAGAAATTACTTTTTAGGAGTGTTTCGTTGATTCAGATGTCAAAATCTGTTTTTAATATTCCTCCTTAATATTTTACGCTTAAAGTTATTTTTCTCTTTTATGCTAATCTCCCGATCAGCTCTGATCGAGCAGAATTATGATTAAATGGATTTAACTTTTGACCATCCAATCATTTTCGTATCGTGTGGAATTTCCTTTTGCCATATTGATTGGGAATCTTTGTCGTTCGTACAAACTTCAATTGTTTCTCTAAAATTACTCTTAGATGCTTTACATATTTCGGTTGCTCTTCTTTATGTTTACCGACAGGTCAGCTCATACTAAGAAGAGTTATAATGAAATTGAATCCAGCCGTGGCCATCTAATATTTCTTTTCTGCAGTAAGCCAAAGACACATTTCTCGCGTAGTTTGAGAAGTTGACAGTTATCTCTTACAAGTCTTAAAGACTTCTGCATAGCGAGGCTAGCTGTGTCATCATTAGCAAACATTTGTCTTTTTTATGGGTTTCAGAAATACAATGCACACGATTGATATTATTCTTGAGGTTTATGGTTCTATAGTTTCATACTAAGAATCTCATTGATGCCGAACATCTGTTCTTTAAAGATGTTTAAAATGTGTCACTGATAAAGGAATTCGTTCATTAAAGAATCTATATAAATCATGTTTATTGCCACTAAAATTACATTATGTCATATATATATATATATATATATATATATATATATATATATATATATATATATATATATATATATATATATATATACATACATACATACATACATACATACATACATACATACATACATACGTACATAACTCAGAAGCGCAAGTAAAAGAGTGATTTGTCTTTTGTTTATCTTTGTATTTCATGTTTCATAATTAATAAGGTCTAAGAGTTTTTCAGATGAACTGAATGTCTGCAAGCAGAATATAAGTGTATTTTTGGCATCGGAAATCACATAACTGAGTAAATTTACTATAAATTTACCACACGTAAATTCAAATTTACAAGTTCAGCCATCCAATTTTTAACAGCTTAAAAATTTCAAAATTTACGTAATACACACACACATATACACACACAGACCTACGGTCACATACACCACACACACATACCCAAGCATACATGTATTCCTTTCAGTTGAAGACCGTAGGCTCGAAACGTCAAAGACTTTCTCTATTCCCGAGCGTTAAACTAATACATCCATTTGTTGCTTTCAGCACCTGACTTCGTCTGTTGTTTTTTTTCGTAAATTCTCCCATATATATATATATATATATATCTATATATATATA
>NC_068989.1:94617695-94619704 GCF_001194135.2 Octopus bimaculoides
ATATATATATATATATATATATATAGTGAGTGTGTGTGTGTGTTTAAGTTAGCCGTGTGTATTTCTAAATGAATGTGTATGCTTACCAACGATATAATTTGATATATGAGAGGAATTCTTTATGCTGCATGATTACAAATTAGTGTTGATATTCATTTAATATGTGGTTTACTAATCATCAACCGTTAAAAAATTTCAAGAGCTTCTGCAAAGAGATGTGCTCATGAAGATACCTGTGCTGGAAGTTTTATACTCGATCTTATCATATTTGCTTTCTTGCAAAGTAAATATGGAAGCGTCTTTCTTCATCTCACCATAATTCATTTTATATGCTTCGAAAGCGTTATGTTCATATGCAACACTAAAGAAATTCATGTTGATATGAATGGTGTTGATGATGATGCTGTGAGCTCATATATTGTACATAATACACGCACACATGTACATATATGTGGCTTTGTGTTTGTGTGTCAATTTTGTTGATAATAAATCTTATGCCGTACAAAACTTCACATCACGTCAGTCTCCTGTTTAAGAAACACATAAAGCCGAGGAATTTCTATGGATGCAATATTCTGACATTTCTTTCGAGCCTTATAAGTGTCCAATGAAGAGAAATTGTATTGTAAAATGCTATAGCAACTAGTTGTTGGATATCGATATTTGGAAAATGACATTTATCTTATTTTTCCCTGAACAGAAAACAGAAAATAAATGGTATGTAGTTGCTGAAACTACAACGACAACAGAACACATTGTTGATATTTTGAGCATATTTATACATCATATTTCATAGAGAAAATATGATTTTTATCTTTCTGAAATATAGCATTCCAGAAACTCATTTGAATATTAAGCAATAAACACTGGAGATAGATTGGAGATAATTTCAAAACAATCATTTACAAAAAGAAAGAATAATAAATCGTGGTGCTCAAATGCATTTTAATAAGTTGCTGTAGACTTGCATTTCATTATAAACATATTTATCATAATAACGCTTTATTGGACCAAACATTGTGATTTTTAAATACACATGAGAAAACATCTCCAGAACAAAAATTCATTAACATAAGCCTACGCATAAAAACTTTCACTCTAATCACATCCATCTGGTAAACGCATTATACAGCATGAAATTTAGTCATGGAAACGTAGTAATTTTTAACTGGTTTGCTATGAAAATATTTCTTATCTACAAATGTTTGAATCAATAATATTAAAATAATTCGAAAATATCTTAAGCACGCAAGCGCACAGTTTGAAAATATATTTCAAATTTACATCATTTAAAGCAGATTAGAAAAGTTTATTAAGAACTAAATTTATTATTATCACATCCGATGATGCTCAGGCAATTGCGTTTTCGACAAATAATGCACAATTTTGTACATCTAATTATTGATGCTCTTATCGCAGTTCTGACAAAGATAGGGAAGAATACAGTTTGCTGAAGATATCCGAATAAGGAGGAAATATAAGCGGAATCGCCATCCGTACTCACTGATAAAAACAAATGCAATATTGAAAATTGATTAATATTATCTTTTCCTCCCTGGATAATCATTTCTAGTTACATTTTAATTTGCAGTAAATTTATCGAAAATATTAACTCACTTGAGCAACATTTGGAGAATATACTCTTACGGTGAGGAAAATATGTACCACAAACTTATCTGCTTCACAAACCGGAAGCTATGTTTACGTTGCGTATCCCAGAACTGCGACGAAATTCATATCTGAAATAAGTATTATATTCGAAAAAAGTATATAAATATTATACATCGTATAAGCTTTGCATGATAAAGAAACATGCCGTCTATCATGTGCGGCATGATAAAGCATCGTGCCGCACAGTAAAATGCTATAGTCATCTTTTCAGACTCAATACGTACAATACACACACACGCACGCATGCACACACGCACACACACACAGACACACACACACACACACACACACACACATACACACCTACCCACACACACACACACCCACATAAATATATA
>NC_068989.1:94620548-94621668 GCF_001194135.2 Octopus bimaculoides
ATATATATATATATAAATGTAGCACATCTTTAGTACATATTTAATAGCTAATTGCAACAGCTTGGGTACCATTGTGTTTTTATTGCCATCATTGCATGCAAAAATTCCGAGGGAAAGTTACATAATCTTTGATGTTTTACACGATAAAATGGTAAAATGGCACTTCAACCGACTTGCAAAGAAAGGTGCGCTCTTACATATAAATGGTAGACTAATATTCCGTCGCCACCAACAAAACAGAGAATAAGCAAGTGGGAATAAGAGTAAAAACAGGAAAACGGCAATAAAGTAAAACGGATCTCGAAAAGGAGAATGAGCAAGTAATATTCTTTTACTTGTTTCAGTCATTAGACTGTGGCCATGCTGGTGCACCGCCTTTAGTCGAGCAAATCGACCCCAGAGCTTATTTTTTGTAAGCTTAGTACTTATTCCATCCGTCTCTTATGCCGAACCGCTAAGTTACGTGAACATAAACACACAAGCTTCGGTTGTCAAGCGCTGTTGGTGAGACAAACGCAGACACACAAACATACACGCACACACACACACATGACCAGAATATATTGGCAAAAGAATTCTATAAGCTCAGAAAATATAACGATTTGCTAATCGAAAGGATGTGATATCTCAAGACGGTTACAATACGAGTGATTCTTCCATTTCTCACCGAGTATTTTCCGTACACCTAGGACAGAGAAGCTCATTGTATGCATTCCCACATTACACACGCAAATTCACAGGTAAAATATGTATTTAAAATAAATAAATAAATTAATTAATTCATGAATGGATGTTGTTTTCACAGCGATGATGCTCTTCTCAGTACATGAGTCGTTCCAGTCAACACGATTTGTTGCACTTCCTGTAGGCATGATAAGCCTGATATCATTTTCAAATAGGTTTCAGTACCTTTTTTTAATTATCCTTAGAGATGCTACAATCGCCTTGAGATGCCACATTTTTTTCAATTTCTATTAGCAAGTCTTTATATTTACTGATCTTGTCAAATTCTTTCGCCGCTATATTGTGATCGCAAGGAATACTCATGTCAATTAATAAACACTTCTTCTTTGTCTGATCTTTTATAATAATATCCAGTTTATTAGCTTTTATAGCCTTG
>NC_068989.1:94621678-94622311 GCF_001194135.2 Octopus bimaculoides
ACACTTCTTCTTTGTCTGATCTTTTATAATAATATCCAGTTTATTAGCTTTTATAGCCTTGTCGGTATGTACGGGGAAGTCCCAGAGAATCGATACATTTTCTCCCTCAGTCACAGCTTCAGGATGGCGTTTATACCATTTGTTAGCAGTTTTGATTTTATAATGCCGACATATTGTCCAGTGCAAATACTGGCCAACTCTGTCATGTCTTGTTTTATATTCTACAGGTGCTAAGACTCTACACCCTGAGATTAGGTGGTCTATAAGTTCAATCTCATCGTTACAGAATCGGCATTTTGGGTGAGCTCCATTTTTTATCACATTGGCTTGGTAATTCCGGGTTAATAAGCTTTGGTCTTGAGCAGCTAATATGAAACCTTCACTATTATTATTATTATTATTATTATTATTATTATTATTATTATTATTATTATTATTATTATTATTATTTTATGTTTGACTTTTGTTTTGCATTTGTACAAGTTGGATCCAAGTCTCACCCAGAGACCTCAAGAGACAACAAGTTAGAAGTTCATGTAGGTGTTATGCCTAAGGTACCATATATTTGGACTTGTACAGTTTTATTCAAGTGAATGTTTAAGAAACCATAAGAAAATTATATGTTTGATTTAA
>NC_068989.1:94623833-94631026 GCF_001194135.2 Octopus bimaculoides
GAGTGGTGATAGTGAGTCACCCTGGAAAATGCCACATGAAATTCTTACATCTCCAGCATTTAGAGATTCATTGTCATTGTTCAACATCAGTGTGGTTCTTCTTATTATTATTATCATCATCATTATAATAATTATTATTATTATTGAGTGAGAGAGCAGTGCATGCCATCAAAGTGACACTGGGGTAAAATATACCCATCATGACTACCCGTCTGATAAGGGTACACGAGGCACATGCATCACAACCATATGTACGCAACATGGTGATCACATATCAAGATAAACAGCGCATTACCTCGCAGGTGTGGCCCAGTTAGAATTTTCTTCAGGTCGAGTAGCCCATCCCGCTCAAAAGGTCCGTGAATAAGGTTTGTTTAAGGATGTTGAACAAAACACCCATGTTTCCAAATGTGAATTCTTCAAACCCCAAAGAATTCCTCTCAACACATGGCTATGATGCTCCCCCACTACTTCTGCTCATGATCGGAGTTGCACATATCGTCAGCCACCAAGGGACATACTCAACTGGTTAATGTCAAACAACTGACAAGCAAATCTGTGGTATTAAGCAGAATATTTGCTGTAGCCCATCTTTTTATACCAAGACAAAACAATGTACATGATAACACTTCCAATCAATTAAGATCAGAAGCCATGAGAACCACTGCCTGGTACTGCATCGGGGCATATTATATTATTATTATTATTATTATTATTATTATTATTATTATTATTATTATTATTATTATTATTATTATTATTATTATTATTATTATTATCATCATCATAATCATCATTATCATTATGTGAGAGAGCAGTGCATGCAATCTAAGTGACACTGGGGTAAAATATACGAAGCCTAATATATCCATCATGACTATCCATCTGACAAGGGTACACCAGGGTCTGATAAGGTACATTCATCACAACCATATTTGCTGAAGCCCATAAATTATACCAAGACGAAGAATGTACATGATAATACTTTGAATCAGTTAAGATCAGAAGCCATGAGAGCCAATGTATGTATGTATGTATGTATGTATGTATGTATGTATGTATGTATGTGTGTGTGTATGTATGTATGTATGTATGTATGTGTGTGTGTGTGTGTATGTGTATTTGTTTGTGTTTGTATTTGTTTGTGTTTGTATTTGTTTGTGTTTGTAACAGATAACCGATCACTGTGAAATCGAACTGTGGACCACAATTTACCGATTTTTATCGACTAAAATCTTAACAGTCGGTGTCAAAAGCAAGTAATCAGTTCTTTATTTGTTTCTGCAACCGAATTACACAGATACCCCATTGTTAGTCCGGATTTGGATACTATAACCAAACAATGAATGGCAAGTCTGAAATTTGTAACGAACGATGCTATTTCCGATCAATTGCGGTGTAGAAATAAAGAAATGAATAAATAAATATGAGAGAATTAACAGAATATATATTTTTAGACACTGGGAATATGTTGACGTTTGTGTTCGCATTTAAATTCGAAAACAAATCCGATATGACATCAAAATATATTCTTGTAATATGCCTGTCAAAGACTATGAAGCGAAATGTCAAAAGCGGGGCGAAAATCGGAATATTTTTGTATCATGTCATGATGCACTGATGTTCACAAAATATTCTGGTATCTCCTCCAATATAACAATAGAACACTGCTTGGACTAATGACTATGATACCATTTCTAGTACTATAGAATGATAGTTTATGCATTAGCATTTTATTGATTTATATGACGAAGACAAAGCTGCATATCTTTGCAGTGTTTACACTCGATTAAATCGATTTAGTACTTGACTGAAGTAATTTCCTTGGGTGCAGAAGGATGAAGGCCACGCTTCCTGCGTTCAAGATTTGGAATCAGAAGGTCAAATGATGTGACTAAATACAGATTTCTAAAATTTTCACAAGATCACATGTACAGCAATGGGTTCCTAGATTTCAATTGATCCATTACTTGAAAGGAAGTTTATTTTGTTGACAAGAGGATGAGGAACGGCGAAACTACCCTCAATGATTTGAACTTATGGTACGTGGCCTCGTGCTTTGGGTGTTTAGCTTGTGATTATAAAGTCATTTAAACAAGGCTTGATTCAGTCTGCTCAACTGTAAACTGAATTCTGGCAGTTGCCAGAGCATTTCTGTTTACTCTGAGCAACAATAAACTAAGTTATCCATTTTATATGGATAACTTAAAACTCTATGGCAAAGACAATAAGCTTGAAGGACCACTAGGTTCTGCGAAAGTATTCAGTGATGACACTGGGATGAAATTTGGTCTCGATAAATGTGCCAAGGCCACCTTTCAGAAAGAGAAACTGAAGATCTGACATTCAGTAAAGAACGGACTTACAAATACCTCGGAATAAATGAGAGCTCTGGCATTCAACATGCAAGTGTGAAAGAGAAGATCAGGAAGGAGTGTTACAAGAGAGTCCGATAAGTCCTAAAATCCGAGTTAAATGCATGTAACAAGGTGTTAGCTAAAAATTCCATAGCATTTCCGGTTGCTATTTACAGTTTTAATGTATTGAACTGGAATATAAGAGAAATAAGGAATATTGACGTGAAAATCTGTAAGCTGCTGACTTGCAAGAAGATGCACCACTTAAAGGCAGACGCAGATCGTCTTTACCTACCCAGAGATCAAGGTGATCCAATTTGAAATCTCCTACAAGACCACCACAATTGGACTGGCATAATATCTTGAAACGTCTAACGACTGGATGAAGACTATGAAAGACGTAAGAAGCTTGATTCTGTTATGAAGGAGAGCAAAAGATTTTCAAGGGAGTTTATGCATAACACCCAAGTTGAACAAAAGAGGTGAAATCAATAGCGAAGCAAAATGCGCTTGAACAATTGGCTGATAGGTGGGAACTAATACCTCTGCATGGCAAATATGTGGCACGTAGCAAAGAAACTGATGTAGACCAGAAGCACACCAATCAGTGGCTACGGACCTCAGGGTTAAAGGCAGAGAGTGAAGGCTTTATCTTGGCTGCCAAAAATCAGAGACTATTGACCCGGAACTATCAAGCCAATGTGATGAAAAATGGAGTAGACCCAAACTGCCGATAATGCAACGAAGGATGTAACATTTTAGCACCTGTAGATTATAAATCAAGACATGACACAGGTGGCCAATATCTACATTGGATAATGTGTCGGCATTATAAAATCAAGATTGCTGACAAATAGTACAAGCACCACCATGATGCTATAACTGAGAGAAAGTGGTGAAGTTGTTGACGATGTATGGGGCCCACCATCCGAATGCTGATATCAACCTGCTGTACTCGAGGAGAGACCAGGGTGTAAGAGCCTTAATAGCAGTAGAAGAATGTGTACAGATGGAAAGAAAAAGTCTAGTAGAGTATTTACAGAGCAGAACAGAAAAAAACTACTAAAGACAGTTAATAAAGAACAGGTGATGAAGTGAGTAATAAGAGAAAAGAACAAGAATGAAATACAAAGAAATACAAATACGTCTGACAGATTGAAGAGAAACCTCTGCATGGTCTATTTTGGAGAGCCACTGAAGATGTACGTGGAGAAAATCCTATGATTGGTTAAAAAAAGAGGCAATTAAAAAAATAAACAGAAAGCCTAACTGTTGCAGCCCAAGACCAAGTGATAAAAACAAATAACTTGAGAAAAAATATATATGGAGAGAATGTGTCTGAAAAATGTAAAGCCTGTGGAACTTGAAACGAGGCAGTGGCACACATTGTGGAAGAATTTTCCTAGTTGGCACAGGAAGAATATAAGAATTGGAAGCAAGATCAAGTTGGAAACTGAGCTAGAAATATGGGTTTGAAGCTGGAAACACATGGTACGATCATCGAGTCGAAAGAGTACTGGAGTCATAGAAATGTAAGATTTTGTGGGACTTTCCTATTCAAACATACCAGAAGCTAGAAAATAATAGACCACACAAAGAATCATAGATAAGGAACAGCAAAGTTGCTTACTTATCGACCCACCATGCCCGTTTGGTTCCAAGATCATAAGGAAAGAGGGAGAAAAACAAAGCAATAAAAGAAAAAATACAATCCCTTAAAATCTGAAATGGGAAGAATTTGGAGCATGTGAACAATAAAGGTCGTGACTGTAATAATTAGTGCGCTGAGAACAGTGAGCAAAGATATGGACAAATGGTTGAAGGAGATTGGAATAGAATGCCCAGTAGAGCTCCTGCAGAAAGTTTGTCTCTTAGGGACAGTAAGGATTATCAGGTGGGTTCTAAGCACTTGAAAGACAGCTGCAAACTTGTGGATACCTAAGGTTACAGGTAGTAACCAGCTACCCACATAAATCCTATCAGGAATAAGACGGAACCTGAACCAAATAATAATAATAATAATAATAATAATAATAATAATAATAATAATAATGATGATGATGATGATGATGATGATGATGATGATGATGATGATGATGATGATGGCTTCATAATATGACATAAGGTCTATACATTTATAGCGAGAATATATGATGAGAGAAAACTAGAAGAATTTGGTCGTGATAAAATTTATATGCATTATCAATTTTTTTTTCTTTTAGCCTTTAGCAGAATATTTTTCGCTTTCGTTGGGAGGTGAAAATTTATTTTTGATATGATATTAGTTCATCACATAACATCACGAATGCCTCCGGCGTTGAAAGAGGCTCAATTTTGCCAACCAGTCAAGCAGTTCTCCAAGCAGCAGCAGCAGTAGTAGTAGTAGTAGTAGTAGTAATAGTAGTAGTAGTAGTAGTAGTAGTAGTAGTAGTGCCTTTATTAATAATATTCATGCTATGAATTTAATGAGTCGGAATAGAGTTACCTGTATTGATGCAGTGATTTTAGAAATTGTACGTGTGTGTATGTATGCAAGTATCTATATATATATATATATATATATATATATATATATATATAGATAGATAGATAGATAGATATATACATGAACACACGCACATATATACACAACTATATACAAATAATGGAGATGGCTTTGTATATGCATGAGTAGACACACGCAAACACCCACACACATACACACACACACACATACACACGCAAACACACACACACACACACAAACACACACACACACACACACACACACACACACACACACACACACACACACACACACACACACACATACACACACACACACACACACATATGAAACGAAAAAATAAGATTTCTTCCACTCGCATGATGACGGAAAGTTGTAGTTAAGATGCCGTCAATCGTATGGACTCTCAATTATGTTCTTGGTATTTATTTTATAGAAAGTGAGAGGGAAAAATAAGACAAACTTGATCCTGGCGTTACTTAATCTAAAGTAAATTATAAAATTCAGTCGTTATCGGTGTTTTGACTGTTTCTCTAAAAGCATTTATTCAGTCATTGCTGTGTTGTTCTGATGATCACCTCCATATCGAAAGGTTCATGGTTCGACGTTAAGCACTGAATTCTGTGCAAGATGTTTCTTTTGAGTGAGATTTTTTAGAGAGTATCTAAGATGATAGATGCCACATATACAGTAATCCCTCGACTATTGCGGGTGTTACGTTCCAAAACCCACCGCGATAGATTAAAATCCGCGAAGTAGAAACAGTACTGTATATATATTTTTTTATTATTTTTATATTTTGTATATATTCATTTTATTACAAATGCAAAACAACACCACGGAGTATTCGACGTAAGCTTAAATAATAAACCACGATAGGTGAACCGCGGTAGGTGAACCGCGATAGGTGAACCGCGATATGGTGAGGGATAACTGCATATATAAGCTCTGCCTTGACACCGCTTTTATTTATATATGATACACGTTTGAAATTTTGTCACAAGGCCTGGAACTGCGGATCAGGAGACAGGTCCATTACATTAAGCCCAGTGTTTGACTGGCACTTACTTTATCGACCCCGAAGAAAAAACTCGAACTCAGTCGTGTTTGAACTGAGAACGTACAGATGGACGAAATGCCGCTAAGTATTTTGTCCAAGTGCTAAAGATTCCACCAGCTCGCTGCCTCATTTAAAAATAATATTGGTTTCAAATTTTGTTACAAGGCCAGAAATTTTAGGGGAGCGTGGTAGTCGATTATACCTACCCAGTGTTCAACTGGTACGTAATTCATCGATCCCGATAGGCAAGGTCGACCTCGGCGGAATTTGAACCCACAACGAGCAGACAGACGAAATATCGCTATGCATTTTGCCCGAGGTGCTAACGATTCAACCAGCTCGCTGCCTTAGTTAACATTAATATTGGTTTCACATTTTGCCACAAGGGTGGTAATTTTGGGGAAGGTGTTTAGTCGATTACATCGATCCCAGTGCACAACTGGTACTTATTTTATCGACCCCGAAAGAATGAAAGGCAAAGTTGAGCTCGGCGGAATTTGAACTCAGAACATAGTGGCAGACGAAATACCTCTTAGCATATCGCCCGGCGTCCTAATGTTTCTGCCAGCTCGCCGCTTTTTATTTAATAATAATATTAATGTTATGAATATATAAAGTGTATTGTGAGCATTGCAACTTCAGCAGAAATAAATACAAACAGAAACAAAATTACGTGTTCTGTTGCAGTATGGGCCTGTTATTTTTCCATTGCCCATTTAAAACAGCATAGTAGAGAACAGAAAGCAGGTGCGGTTAGCATATACAATGGATTATCTAACGATGTGCGTGTGTGTATATATACATACATATATGACGCAGGGTGTTAGAACACCTACACTGCTATAAATAAGAGCTAAAGGGCTCTATTACTGCTGCCAACGCACATATAACTGCATACATACATGTCGGTAGCGACCGTAAATGGCCGGAAATTAGTGACTTTGATATCCCTATGTTCTAACAAACTCACTCATATTTAATAATATTTATTGCTTTCCGTGTTGGTGAAACTCTGCTAACTAGCTGCCTCATTTAATTAAACTATATACATACATATATGACGCAGGGTGTTAGAACACCTACACTGCTATAAATAAGAGCTAAAGGGCTCTATTACTGCTGCCAACGCACATATAACTGCATACATACATGTCGGTAGCGACCGTAAATGGCCGGAAATTAGTGACTTTGATATCCCTATGTTCTAACAAACTCACTCATATTTAATAATATTTATTGCTTTCCGTGTTGGTGAAACTCTGCTAACTAG
>NC_068989.1:94631636-94634986 GCF_001194135.2 Octopus bimaculoides
TATATATATATATATATATGTATATATATATACGACGCGCTTCTTTCCGTTCCCATCAACCAAATCAACCCCCAAGGATTTGGTCAGCCCTAGTCTATAGTAGAAGACACTATATATACATACGTGTGTGTGTGTGTGCGTGTGCGTGTGTGTGTATGAAAGTATGTATATATGTATGTGTGAAAATAAAGACAGACAGACAGACAGACAGGCAGACTGACGGATGGATGGATAGATAGATAGATAGATAGTTAGATCGGCGTTGATGTTTTGAACCGTCATTCGCCATTAGAAAGACTTGGTTATTGTATATTCCCCTACATATCACCTGTTAATGCGAATATGTCATATACATTTGGCACATATTAATAGAGTGTAAGAGCAACAAGCCTCACAATAATGGTGTGATAACTTACCTAAATTTCAAAACTAAATCAGAAATAAGTTTGCCGAAAGAGTTTAAAGAATATTAAAACAAAATGTTCAAAATGATTTTGTTCCTTAGACAAAGTCTTTTTTCTTAATATCAATATTAGTTATGATGCTGTTTCACTTGAAGCTATTGCCAAAGAATTGTTCAAAATAATGATGAGTGATTATTTTAACTTTCCTTCCAAGAATTTCGTTTTATATATTTTATTTATTAAAAGAGCATAAATCAAGCTAGTATTGTGATGAACATTATGATCAACTAGGAAGTCGTTCGCAGGAGATTCCAGGAATTAACTACGAAACGTAGCTATATGCATGTGCTTAAGAAATATCGCAAAAGGATTAGAGTTTGCAATTTATTCTTTGAAGTTTGTCGGTATTACCTTGTGCATTTTGTGTATGTGTCTACCCAATTCACTCACGATGTTTTGATCGGCCCTAAGCTATAATAGAAGGCATTTGCCCAACGTGCCACGCAGTGGGACTGATCCTGGAACCATGTGGCTGGGAATCTAACATACCACATAACCACGGTTGTGGCTATGCAACAGACTTCCAGTTGGCTTCACATACTGTTTATAGACGAAGATACGTAAATATATAACGGGTGACAAATGCAATTGTTGGACAAAAAAAAGCACAAAAGGAGCAAAAGGGAAATCTTTATTATCAAGACTCTATCCATGTTCTACCTCGGACGGCTATTCTTTTATTAATTAATTCCTTAGAATTTAAACAATTAAGTAAACGATTGTTTCATTATTGGTTCGGTCAATCCGACAGCTAGATTTGTCGAAGTTCTATCGCCAGTGGCGATTTCATAAATAACATTCTCTCACTGTTTCCGATGTCTGTTTTTGATGAAAGGTCTATGAAAAATCTAACTGATTGAACAAACAATTACGAAGTTAAATATTAAATGATTATTTGATTAATTAATTAATTAATTAATTAATAATAATAATAATAATAATAATAATAATAATAATAATAATAATAATAATAGTAATGGTAATGATGATGAGGATGAAACAAGGGAAATAGAACGAGAACGTGCGTTTATTATTGGCATAATGATCCACCCGAACCTCGAGTTCACGTCTGTAATCTTAAAAACCAAGTACAAAAACGAAATTTTCACACACATGAACTCGTACGCACGTAAATAAAGTAGTCGGACATAAAGAATCTAATAATTTTTGGATATGGCAACACTAATCTTTCTCACAAAGTGATATTTATCTTCGGACAAAAATGGTAAAGTTTTATTAGTTAAAATATAAATGAAATGTATGCGAAAAGTAATACGAAATAATTATCAGATGTTTCAGTTATAGAAATATTATGTGAAATGTTATAAATAGTTTTAGGGAAATATATATCAGGCCGCTAAAATGATCTAAATTATGTAAATGAAACCGCATCGCTAGCATATGGATCCTATCATGTTTAGGATAGAGGAAAGGAAACTAAAAATGGAATGAAGAACCGTAGTTTAGTTTAGAGGGAAACATTGAAATCGGATGATGTTGTATTCAGCATTACACATTCGAAATAAGAACCGATAGGAAGGAGAAGCATTTACTAAAAAGAAAGAATGCCCACAGATCGAAGAATAGATTGTACGTTTACGCATCAGATGAATTGCGATAGCAAATCTGGGGGAAGTGATTATCAAAATTTTCAAAACTTAAAATATAGAATGTATGACACGCTCGATGAATTCAGGAAGAAAACCCCGAGGAAAAAAAGGAAATGGAAAAACGCTGTTATATGAGAGTAAACTAAACGTGTTGATGTGGCTATGCGACGACCATGGGAAGTGAAAATTAGCCAAATTCTGAACTTGTAGGAAATAAGTTCGAAGGTCGTATGTATTAAATACAGTAGCGATAAAAACACTAAGATCATTACTATGAGCAAAATATAGCTAAACAAGAGAGAGCGCAGCACATTTTCTAAGTGATCGGAGTAGGCGAGCTGAGAATCTTCTGTCACATACTGGGAATTATGCCAAAAATATAAATCATCAGTGAGGAGAGAAATTGTATGAGCCTCTTCCGACTTAAAAGCACAATCGGATATGGGAACATCAAAATCCAAAACTTGGTGAATCCATATATTAGAAACCGATAATTTTCTTGGAAAACTGTACTTGAAAGAATTTGAAAGAAATGATATTGCAATAGCTGAGGGTCCTTGAATTAAGAAAACCTATAAATGTTTCAGGAACGAGATTGAAAGATTGCCTAAAATCGTATCTGCAAATGAAATAAACGTAACAACAGAGATGCTGCGATCTGTTACAGCCTTGACTAAAGTAGGAATAAAACTCGAAAAGCAATTTCTAACGGAAAAACGAAACATACATTGTGTATATTTGCGATTTTTTCTTCTAGCTCTGGTAGGGAGCCTGAAATGTAGGCGAATGGAGTTAACTGATCACATAGCACCCATTCTTAACTGGCACTTATTTTACCGACCCCGAAAAGGTGAAACACAAAGTGTACCACGGCGGAATTTGAACTCAGAATATAAAGACGGACTAAATGCCGTTAAGTATTTTGTCCGGCGTGCTAACGATTGTGCCAGCTCGTTGCCTTAAATAATAATAATGATTTTTCTGTTGAGGGGGTGGGGGGCGAAGGAGATCCACTCAATTGTAGTCACGCCAGTGATAAACAGCTACTTCAAACACGGCAGCGACAAGGCTCCAACTGAAGACGTAAAACCGAAAAGACGCTGAAATGCATTTTGTCCAGCAGGCAACATGGAAGTGTCAGCTTACTACCGCTATAATGATGATGATGATGATGTTGATGATGATGGTGATGGTGATGGTGATGATGATGATGATGATGATGATGATGAATACGTTTATTTTATATATATATATATATATATATATATATATATAT
>NC_068989.1:94635580-94637115 GCF_001194135.2 Octopus bimaculoides
CGATTGAAAACAGAGAAATGCCACGATAGTTACCACAAAGGCTTCCATACTATTTTTTGAAGATAGTGACAATGACTGCATCTTTGAGATCTTGAGGAATCTGTTTCTTCTCCCAGATTTGCAGAATCAGCATGAAGAGTCTTGTCCTAAGAGCAGATCCACCCGTTTTGAGGAGTTCAAAGGGAATGTTGTCGGGTCCGGGAGCTTTGTTAAGTTTCATTTGATTGAAAGCGGTCATGAATTCGATATGGGAACAGGGACGTGACAGTTCCGGTCTGACAGGGTGGTGAGGAATGTTCTTCAGTGGATCTTCAGAAAGCAGTGGACGGGCGATTCAGCAAGGCTTCGAAGTGTTCTTTCCAGCGATGAAGAATCCCATCCTTCTCGGTGATGACAGTTGAGTTGTCTGCTGTTTTCAGCTGGGATGTTGATGATCTTTGGAGACCGTAGATTTCCTTGATTCCATCAAAAAAGTTCCTCGTGTCACGGCTCTCAGCAAAGGATTGGAGTTGGACAGTTTAGCTTGCCACCATTGATTCTCGATCTCGTGAATCCTTCTTTGGCAGAGTGACAATACTTCCTTGAATCTGGCGAGTTTTGTGGAACATGAAGAGTTGTTCAGATGTTCAATGAGTACCGATCGCTTGGCATCAATCAAGAAGAGGAGGAGGTAGAGAAAAAGGGTGGGAGAAGGAGCTGACGTAGAAGAGGGGTGACGATGGGAAGTGGGGAGGAGAAGAGGGGATTGAGGAAAAAGAAGAAGAAAGTAGGAGTAAGTTGAAGAAAAAACGGGGAGGAAGGAGAAAATGAGTGAAGAGAAAGTAGCGGTAAAGAAAGAATGTGAATGGGCGATGGAAGAGAAGCGGAGGTTGAGGAGGAGCAGAAGAAGAAGAAGAAGAAGAAGAAGAAGAAGAAGAAGAAGAAGAAGAAGAAGAAGAAGAAGAAGAAGAAGAAGAAGAAGAAGAAGAAGAAGAAGAAGAAGTTGAAGGACAACGAAAAGGAGGAGGCTTGTATTCATAAGTAGTAGAGGTACTTCGTTTTTCGTGTCTATATTTTTGCTTCAGTATTTGCGTTTTGATAGATGGCTATTGAGCGTCTGTGTATTTCCTCACCGAATTACCGAAGACTGTATGTTGTGATTAGCACTAATCCAGTTTGTGTATCATTGATCAAAGACAGAATTGCGTTCCGTGACTTTAAGGATTTTGCTTTCCCAGCATCAGTTTATCTTAAATCACGCATTTTCAAAACCAAGCATTCGCTTCGAAAGCAATTTTGAGATTGTAAAGTATTTGTAAATGTCTCTATTGAAAAATAAAAGTAACGAAAGATAAGAGAACAAAAAAAGCAACAGTGGGTTTACCAATCTGTACAATGCAGAAGCAACAGCAGTCGCAGCAGTCGCAGCAGAAGCAACAGCAGTAGCAGCAGCAGTACTGGTATTAGTAGTAGTAGTAGTAGTAGCAGTAGTAGTAGTAGCAGTAGTAGTAGTAGCAGTAGTAGTAGTAGCAGTGGTGGTGGTGGCGGTGGTGGTG
>NC_068989.1:94637158-94648094 GCF_001194135.2 Octopus bimaculoides
GGTGTGGCTATCGGTAGTGGTGGTGTGGTGGTCTGTGGCAGTTGTGGTGGTCGGTGGTGGTGGTCAATGGTGATGGTGGTGGTAGTGGTAATAATAGAGGTGGTGGTGGTGGTGGTGGTGTTGGCGATGGTAGCAGCAGCAGCAGCACAGCATCTCTTTTATTTCTCCAGAGAGATTCGCTCTCTGCAACACTCGTTCAACTGATGATCTTCTCATTTTCTCCTACACACATCTCATACATTCAGTGATTATCCTACGAAATAATCAAATCGGAATTTATCTGAGATTTCCCTTTGCTCTATTTCGGAATCGTAATAAGGCATTTGCCAATTCCACGTCTAGAACACTGAACAGCTAAATGAGAATCAATTCTCAATTGTTCAAGTAACACGCATAGAAGGAATTCGTGTCATGATATCAGCGTTTGTCAGCTTGTAACATTTTATTTGACATTACTGAAATATATATGATGTCTCTTGAACACAACTACCTTCCCCATAGTAAAAAGCTGTAAAATGGCATTAATAATATTGTATGAGCTGCCTAAGAATCAAAGCATAAAATGTCTATTTAGCTGATTAGTATTATTCAATTTAATTTTGACGTGATTACGCAAACAAATGAGCGCTTCTGATTATATATTTGAACTCAATGATTACATATGCTGTATTTGATTGATAAATCAATGTTTTATTCCAGCCGTTATTAATCCTTATATGTCTAAATTTCCCATGTGGTTAACCCTAGCAAGCAGAATGAGGGTCGAGGTAAGATTAACTTCAATTATGTCCACAACCGATGTTTTCAACATGATATCGAATCAATGTCAAACCGAAATGTAATAATCTTAGCAATTATTCTTTGAATGATCAATGTGATTTTTATTACAAATATTAATTAGAATGTCTACCAAGCTATGTAGCAAAACTTATAACAGGAAGTTATATGGAACATTTCACATGGACTATTTCATTTTCATCAAATACAAATGTTATATACTCTATGGCAATAGCGTCATATCAGGATCGAAATCTCGTCGTAGTTATCGAGATCTTTTCTCCAGATTGGTTGCTGCAACAATGAAAGGTAGCGGGCAAAGGAAAAATTGATAATGCATAAATTTATTGATTTCCATAAAATTGATTTCCATAAAATTGTTTCATGACGTTAAATATTTCAATTGTCTTCGATTTCCATTCGTAATTATTAAGCTTGTTAAAATGTGATACTGAAGCACATGTCGTGACAGCAACAACAGCAACAGCACTCTCGTTGCCTTCTAACGGAGACACAACAGCAATAGATTATATCTCAATAAAACTTTTATTAAATCAATCGTAATTTTTAATTCATACGATATGTTATTAGGCCTGTAAATATGAAAAACCATGTCCACCCTAGGGAGCTGGGATGTATTGCAGTTTTAATATAAGCATAAGGCCTTCGTGTTCAGGAGATTATGAATATAGGCTACCAGATGAAGCCCAGTACTTGGCTGATCTTATATTGCCGATATTGCAAACATAAAAAGTATGGCACATGTCGGTCAGATTTGGATGCAGAACCTGATGAAATGTAACTAAAACAAAACATTTTGCACGATGCTCTAGCGATTCACCTCACCCGCTTCCCAAAGATTACAGATATAATAATAATGATAATAATAATAATAATAATAATAATAATAATAATAATAATAATAATAATAATAATAATACATCGTCCTAATTTTAAACTATATATCAGATTTCAGCATATTCTCCACCACTTCCCTTCGTATCTTAAACTAGGGACAACTAAAGAAATTAACTCAGCTAGCTTTGTACCACGCTCGTCGAAGGACCCTGAATGAAGGTGCAGGGAAGATTATGCTTCGTTGCATTCAGAATTGCACATATTCTGTACAACAGAAACATGTGTCGGTCATTGTAACCCAATAATTATGCTGTATAACGAACTGTAAAATCAAAAGAAAGATTTGATGGTGTATCAGTTTCAGTATTCTTTATAAATGTTTTATATATATATATATATATATATATATATATCAGAAGCAAATAAGTAACAAGGATGTCCAGGTATCAGTGTATTACGGCTGTTTCACGCGTCTCCATTTAATCGATCAATGCAAGCATTACATTAATCTGAAATACACCGCCTTCCTCGGATGCATAAAGCCATATAGGTTTTCACCATACATGATACATCATTATAATCTTGTTCTTTCATCAGATTTGCGAAAAAGAATTTGGTAAAAAAACTTATAATGGAGTATCTTGTATGTTGAAAAGCTATATGGTCTGATGCATTCGAGGAAGGCGGAGATTCCAAATTAATATAATGCTTGCATTAATCGATCAAATGGAACTGCTTGAAACGGCCATAATGCACTGATAGCTAGACATCTTTGTTACTTATTTGCTTCTTTTTCACCTTACTTCGAGCTGTGCGGACAATACTGAATTAAGTCCCTAATTCAACTGAATCATAATTATTTCTTATGATGTATATACAACGGGCTTCTTTCAGATTCCGTCAACTAAATTTATGCACAAAGCTTTGATCGACCCGACCCCATTGCAGAAGACATAACTCAAGGTAACACGCTGTGGGACTAAACTCGCAATCATGTGGTTAAGAAGCAAACTTCTTTCGAAATAGCGTCGCCTGAAATAAATAATAACATCCGAAGACTCACACTGATCTGTACGTGTTGCATCAAAGAAACCAAGCAATAAAAGAAAACAAGATGCTGTAGGAAGTTTCTCTTATCTTCCTCCTCCAAAGAAATAGACCTACAATCATTGCCGTTCCAGCTGTGCCACTCCTGGTTTTTGTTGAGGTTTATCAAAGCTACAATACTTAATATCTTACCTTGTTTTAGGTCGCTGGAGTTGAAACGTAAGGTTTGGTTACTATTTCTAGCTGAACGACCGCTCACTCTTTGCATCTAATCTAGTAAACTCGTGATTTCCCTTTCCTTGCCGTCGTGTGGATAAGCTAAACCTCTGCATTCTCAGTAATTCAGAAAACTGAATGATTTAGCTAAAATTTTACCTTCTCCCATTTGGTCCGCTACATCTAAGAATGACAGATTGTTTTTCAACAGCTCATTCATCATATTACTTGACATAATTACATATGTTTGCTGTAAGAAAAAGTTTTCATGTAAATAAAACAAGAGATTACATTAAAACTATGATTCAAGGAAGAATAGGATAAACGATTTGCACTTCAATTTTATCATTTCCATTTTCGCTGGATGTTTCCATGTTTCTTTAATAAAGATCAAATAAGAAACGATACATTTCAGCAGTAGTAGGACAAGACCGAGAATGTTCTCTCATCAATCACTTTGCAATTTAAAGTGTAAAGTATACCAGATCTATATAAGTACAATAACTGACACAGTAGGCAGCTAAATAGCTATTAAGATAATTATTAAAAAAATACCATTCTATAACGGTCGTAAGCATAGATGTCTGATTAAGTAGTTCGGTCCCATTTTGTTTCAGGTTCAGTCCTACCGGCGTCCACTTAGAAGCGTGTCTTCTACGACAGCTCCTGGGCTGACCAAATAAATTTGGTAGACATACAAATGTGTGGAAGCCAGTCGTGTGTGTGTGTGTGTGTTGATATACCTTTTTATGTAGGAAAGATTATTCTATATTCTCTATTATATTAAAATGTTCCTGCATAGTCTCTTTTTTAATTATTATATAATCTAATTATATATGAAGTTCTCTCACCAAATTCAATTCAAATTACCGGTAATATTAGTAATAAAATTGATGCACAGTCAGTAGCGTAATGAATGAATGTCATTTGCTCACGCTAAATTGATAACGAAGTTTGGAATGTTAGTTTCACAATTTCTCATTAAGAACGAAACCAATTATTAGTTTCTAGCAAACGGCAAACGGAAAACGTTTAAAAGCTCCTATCGTTCAAAATTTGAAAAATAACTACAGAAACGTGCGTGCAGTCACTATTTAATATGTGTGTGCGCGCGCGCGTGTACGTGTGTGAATACGTATGTGTGCGCGCGTGTGTGCATCTGTGGGCTCGTGTGTTGCTCACATTGATGTCTACGCACACACACAAACGTAAATATGTATAAATATGCATATCATTGTGTACATCATAGTCTGTGTCTGTATCTGGGGCTGTGTGTTTTAATTTGTACATAAATGCTTATTTTACATCTAAAAGAGAGCTACACAAACGCAACGCATGCACGCAAGGCGCACGAACGTGCATTTTATTTATAAACTCATTTCAATATACGTTTCTTATTCACACACATACATATACGCATGTGGTCATATACGCATGTGGTCATACACATGGAATCCAGAAGTTCCGGCCGACGCACGTTTGCAGACGCTTATGCAGGCTTACATATACATGTGAGTGTGTCCGTGTATGTATAAGTGCGTGTGAGTGTGCATGTGTATTTATTCATATAGATACACAGACACACACACACACACACACACACACACACACACACACATATATATATATATATATATATATATATATATATATATATATATATATATATATATATACACACACTATTTCGAATATGTGTGTGTGTATGTCTGTGCTTGCGTGTATGTGTGTATGTGTATGTGTGTGCATACACATTCTTACATAAGCAGCAGACACATATAGGTGTATAAAAGTATCTTTAATATATATATTTCCTTAATTGCTTTAATAATGCATTTATTATTGAAACAAACGTGGTGCAGTCAGTTCCGTATTCACTTCCGTTCTTTTGAATTTTAAACCGGAAATATAATTTCAAAAAAGGAAATGTCGTGCAAAGATTCCTTATCAGGCGACAGAAATACGTATTAAATTGGGAAATTTTATTTCATCTGAATTGAATTTAGATTTCATCTATAATTTCATTGATAATAGAATATGTGCTGATTGTTTCAACAGTCTATTGTTGTAATATATGTTGGAGACAACGCTGCTGGTAATTCTATTGTATTCGATAGGTCGACTTTGCCAATTCATAGTCACAGTTTTTCCATCAGAAATTGGTATCTATATTCTTCTTATAATAGTTATTGTTTTCATTTCAATAGCTGAAATTCACATTATCCAAGTTTCCATAACAGAAATTTTAGATCCATTTAAAAAAAAAATTGTGTCAGATAATTTTATGTAGTTTATTCTTTTTCTGTGGTAGCTGGTTACGATATTTATTTTATCCTCAATTATGGTTATTACCTGACTGTAATTTTCTTGAGGAATAAAATGTCAAACACCTAATTTTTATTATATTTCTTACTTTCCCACTTCCTCTCTCCCTACCCCTCTCTCTCTCTCTCTCTCTCTGTTTTGTTTTTGTTAAATTAAATACGGAACATATTTCATGCGATAACTACAAGTTGCATATACATGCGTATTGTGACAGTAATCTACCAAATATTTCAATATTACGATTACGAATTTTCTAAGTTAAATAATTAGAAAGCTACATGAAAAACATAGGAATTCGGATACGCGTAGGTGTATATTGTTCCGTTCAGAAAATAAAAACATTCAACAGTAAGTTTAATAAGATCACCTTATTGTGTGGCACAAAGTAGGAGGTGAGGTGGCAGAATTTTCTTCGTGATGAGGAAATTTGTTTATGTTCTGAGTTCAAATTCTGCCAGCGTCAGCATCTATTTTAGTTTTTCGAGAGCAATGAAATAAAGTACCAGTCAATAGCGTGTCCATGTAATCGCTTTTCCTCATATCCTTAAAACTGGTGACGCTGTACAAATCTAGAAAGAAATTATATAACACAAGGGATTTGGGATAGCACAGACCTTTAATGACAGAATTTCCATTTGTGTGCGAAGTATGAAAGATTTAGAAATTTGAGACAAAATGAATATTCAAAAGATCAAAGGAAACGATCTATTTAGAATTTGATCTTATTTTCCATTCTCTTTCTCCCACATCTCTATATCAATGTATAAATGGATTTATGTGTGTGTGTATTTTTGTGTGTTTGTATGTATATATGTATTTATGTGTTCGTGTGTGTGCGTGTGTATGCGTGTGTGTAAATTCTACAGAACAACGTCGGAGAGCTTGTTTATAAAATATTTAGTAACATCATCTTACACGAAGTTTCAATGACAAAGAATGATCATCAGGTATGTACTGTAATTTATGTGATCCGATTGGATAAGAAATGGACGTTGGGATCTGCTGCATTCCGGTTTGGGTGTTCTGTCTTCATATGCAGCATAGCACATTGCAAACGGAGAGCATTGGAGAAGGAACCAATACTTCATCATCCCACTTTTCTAAGTGCAACTATGCAAGCGTATCTTGACAGGGGAAGAATTGTCCCTTCTTGAAATGAATTCTCTTCAATACGCTGCATAAAGACGAGGCCTTCAGTGTTGCTCCAATATCCAAATGGCTTATAACATGAATCAATACATTCTTATAACTATAACCGTTTCCTTTCTTCTGGGTGACGCAATCAGTTAACGAACACAATATGAATAGATGTTTTTGAATTTCTTTTCTCTATGCTGGCGCGAGGCAAGGTTTTCTTTTATTCAGCGGGACAAATAACATGGCTATAAAATACGATGTCAAAATATAGGGGAAATCATGATTCCAAAATATTCTTAACTGTAATTCTAGTCGTTATCTAAGAAATAAATTATTTCTACATCTCTTTACCACTAATGTAAAATGGAAATACAGTAACAGATTTCTTTTTTAGCTTTGTTATTGATTAGATCTAGCATAAGCCTAACGAGCAATTAGGCACTGATTTTGAACAGAAATACATGTTCAATGTGTTTTCTCTTGAAATTGTCTTGTTATCGTTTCCTTCTAATCTAGAAAAACAGTTTCCAGTGTTTGATAATCGCTTCTTGTTAGAATTGTGTCAGTAATAGAACTATTGTCAGCTAACTTTGAAAAACGTCGAGATGAGTTTTTGTTAGTCACACATATTTTCAGAATCCAAATTTACGCAATACACAATTTCCACTCTCCAATATATACAGTGAATATAAATTCCTTTAAAATTTGTGTTTGAAGAAAGGTAATTACTCATTCGGTATGGAAGCCAAACAAGCTACATTTGTAGAAATAAAGATTGCTCATTGAGCTCTAATTTACGGAGGTGTATTGAAATTTTAGAGACCGAAAATGTATAGTTGAATCGTTTTACTTCGAGTAACAACTGACTAGCAGAACAGTCATTAAGTCTTTTGATACTGGCACATCTGAGACAGTCTACATTTCTATAATACGAACTTCCTGTCTTAAACTGAACTAAATTAAAAACTTCCATGTAAATGTCATCCTAATTTATTTTCCAAACATTGATTTCATACTGACAAAGTTAAGTCACAAAATGTTTCATTGTTTCAAAGCTTCATGGAAACGGAGGCGGTGTATTTCAACAGAAATATAGTAACAAAAGAACTAACATCAGTGAGAACACTAATAATGTTTAATTATCTTTTTATGAATAAATGAATCCGGCTGCTTTGACCTAACTGCTTTGATCAGTTCGCTTATCAAAAGATACGAACCAGGAGTCCTGCAGTTGGTAGTCAGACAGACGTTTTAATTAGGTTATTCTGTAACGTATTATATCATAGCATGCTGGACATGAAAGAATAAGAAATGCAGTTCTCAAAAGTCAATTAAAAAGCTACGAAAGGTAATGTAATTTTTTTCCTTCACTGAAATACCATAGCCTCCGACCTATTTGTCTTTTGAAGAATAGCTTCTAGTTTGAATTAATTTATTACACGCCAGATCCTAAGCCAAATCCCCAGTCATGTAATTTCATTTATGTTTCCGTGCCGGATAATGCCATTGTGTATTTTACTTCAATTGGCAAGACATTATCTAATTCGCCTTACTTTTCCGTACAAATGTATTCATACAATTAATATTGCACGTTCATCGATAAATAAACATCCGAATACATGAGATTTTCAAATACAAATGTAGTTACAATGCATTTGCTTTAAATGAAAATATCATTTGACAAAATAAGTTAGTATTTCGAACTGTTTGTAAATCATAGCATGAAATTCTGAAATATAATTTCAAATAATAGTGTACACACACCGTAACAATTACACAATGCAACATAAACTATAAAAAATCTGGTCTTTCGGAGAAATGTCCAACTGGATCGTTAAGAAATAAATCCTAATATTTCCTTTTAGACAGATGTTTCTATCATTTATTTATACTGAATAATTTTAGACGTAACTTTATGAGTCCATGCATATACATAAGAATATGTATAGATAGACCCACACACATTCACAATGTTTGTTTCTTCCTGTTCAGGCGTTTGGTCAGCAGGACCTGTAGCTTAAATATCTCGTCTGCACACAGCATACAGTTACTGCCGTGACTATTTCGTCTTTGTAAACTATACTAAATGCACTTATATAATTCCATACTTCAAATTCAGTTTACATGTTTTCCTCAAGTATTATAGCTTCTCATACATTATATTAGCCAGTATTCTGACTGTGTCCTCCAATCCGATTTCATAAAACCCCTTTCATATACTATATGCACACACACACACACACATACATACATATATATATATATATATATATATATATATATATATATATATATATATATATATATATATATATGCGTGTTTTTGTGATGATGTGTGGGTGGGGCGATTCCGTTTATGCAAATGTGGAATAGATTATTTAGAATATTAACCACGACAAGCATTATTAACTATCCCTCGTAATATACTGGCACGCCGTCGATTGCGACGACGTTTATTCCACTTGATGCCATGAATGGAACAGCCTGCTCATGAAATTAAGGTGCATGTGGCTGAGAACTCCACAGACACGCGTGCACTTAATGTAGTTGTCAAAGAAATTCAGCTTGATACACAAGGTGACAAGGCTGGCCCTTTTGAATTACAGGTGCAGCACATTTTTGACAGATGAGTCTACTGGAGCAACGTAAATTAAAATGTTTTCTTGCTGAAGGACACAAGGCACCGTGGAGAATCGAACTCGCGACCTTTCAATCGTAAACCAAATACTTTAACCACTTAACCATTCGCCTCCCTTTATAATATATTGACTGAGTTTAAGACACCTTAGTTATCATATCCACTTAATTTTGCAGCGATAGTATAAGGTAATTAACTTGTACGAACATAGCTAAACCTGATCATGCCTCTTAATATATACGTTAATCGGATAATAAATAATCCGTTATGAATAACATTAATTATGAATGCTTATTTTTAGAGTTTGACTTATAATTTTTAGAAAGAAACAAATATTTGATCATTAATCATAAAAACTCAGATTGTGTTCTTATCGATTAACGATTGTCTCTACAGTTACATATGTAATCTCTTCCTTCACTCTGTTTGTGTCCATCATTTTCTCTTCCCCCTCCGCCAACTCCTCTTTGATATTCTATGTCATAATGCGGAATCTCTCTTTCATCTTTTATATTTTATTAAATTTAGTCACTGGACCCTGGCCATGCAGGAGGACCGCATTAAAGAATTTAGTGGAACAAATCGACGCCATTACTGAATTATAAAACCTGGTAGGTACTCTATCGGTCTGTGTTGCTAAGTAACGTGGAAGTAAACAAGACAACACTAGTTATCAAATGGTGAGGGGACAAACGCAAACACTCACACGTGTGTGTGTGTGTGTGTGTGTGTGTGTGTGTGTGTGTGTGTGTGTGTGTGTGTGTGTGTGTGATATTGTTTGTGTGTGTGTTTGTGTGTGTGTACAATGGGTTTCAACTCAAGGCCATCAGTTCTGAATCGTACGTCTTAACCAATTAACCATTCCCAAGAGAAAGAAAAAAAAAGAATCAGGTATATATTTTTCAAGACGTGATAATATTGATCAAAATAAAAGAGAAAAATAACTGCAGCTTATTTGAACTACCTACTTAAAGGTAGATTGTAATGCGTCTTTAAGTTTATTCCAGTATATTTTGATCATACATCGGCATAAATATTAAAAATATCAGAAGAGCAATATACGAAAAAAATTCAAGTATTTCTTGATAGTTAAAGTTAATTATAATTTGAATATCTTTAAGAAGACGATTGTATACGTCTTATTAATTTTCTGCCTATCGTATCACTGAACTGAATCCTGCTTTGATTTAACACCGAATATTAAATGGTTGTCTCTCTCTTTATTTATTGAAATGTATTCGATGAAACTGAGATGCTGAAAACATTTAGATTCTGTTTCGTTATTATTTCTCAGATATCAGAATTTAATGGCGTGTTCATACGAGGAACAATCTATAAATGTGCTATAATAAATACAATTTAATTCAGTAAAACAAGTTTTCGGCAATTTTAATAATATATATGAAAAGACATTACTATAGAAAACGTAAATGATAAATGATCACGGTTATTTTCACAAAAAAAATCTTATTTCTATTTGTTAACATCACGTAATAAAATCATGAGCAGATGTTCGTTCCTGCGTGTGTGTGTGTGTGTGTGTGTGTGTGTGTGTTTGTGTGCGTGTGTGTGTGTTTGTGTGTGTGTGTATGTGTGTGTGTGTGTGTATGTGTGTGTGTGTGTTTGCATGTGTGTACATCAATAAGTGTCTAATTTTCTAAATATGGGCACAAATACATATTTGCATATACACATGTAGACACACACATATACAACTTTAAATATAAATGTGTGTGTGTCTGTGTGTGTATCGAGGAAGAGCTAGGTAGATAGATAGATAGATCGATAGATAGATAGATAGATAGATAGATAGATAGATAGATAGATAGATAGATAGATAGATAGACGGATAGACAGTTTTACACATACAATATATACACGCATGTATGTATATATATATGTATATATATATATATATATATATATATATATATAGAG
>NC_068989.1:94648104-94651436 GCF_001194135.2 Octopus bimaculoides
TATATAGAGAGAGAGAGAGAGAGAGAGAGTGAGAGAGAGAGAGAAGGATGATATATATCGAGGGATAGATAGGTACTTAGATAGATAGCTTTACACATACAATACATGCGCGCATGCATATGTATATGTATCTATCTGTCTATCTATCCATCTATGCACATACACACACAAACATACACGCACGCACACACACACACACACACACACACACACATATATATATAGAGAGAGAGAGACAGACAGACAGACAGACAGAGATACATGTACATATATGCCTATTCATATATATTCAGATACATATAATGTATGTATGTACTCTCAATGCAATAAACATTTATACACATATTCACAGCGCATCTACACACATTATAATACACCTATATTTAGTTTATATTATATATGTGTGACGGTATGTGAGCGGGTGTGAGTGTATATATTGAAACTATGTAGTATATATACGTATATACATATACCTGATATGTTGTGTGAGTGAGTATGCGTGTGTGTGATTATAGACGTGCGTGTGGTGTTTTTATTGTGAATATATTCATCGATTAGGAAACAGAATATTTACAATATAAAGGCTTATAGAAATATATACACATAATATATAGATACACGTGTGTGCGTGTGAGTGTATGCGGGGGTATGTGCACGCGCGAGTGGGTGTGCGTGTTTGTGTGTGTGTGTGTCTATGTGTGTGCCTGTGTGTGTGTCTATGTATGTGCCTGTGTGTGTGTCTGTGCTTCGAGAATACATAAAGCGAGATAATTATACATATAGGTTTTTGAATGGAACACATACATTCAGGTAGAAAACATCAAAATATTTATTATAAAGATATAATTACCAGCGTATTCACACACAATTCCTGTGCGTATATTGAAATGTATAAATGTCTGCAAAATACCTGAATGCCATCTTGTACGTGTTCCTATTAACGAGCAGAGCGAATACGCTTGATTACCCAAACAGCTTTCCTTCTGATCACGAACAGTGAAAAGAAGCTGTCTGTCTTACTGTGTTTATTGGTACTCAGTGTTGTCGACAAATGAAATGTTGCCATACACCTACTTACACATAGACACTATGTATGTATGCCTATGTAAACTTGCATGTATGTCTGTGTGCGCGTATGTATGTGCGTGTGTGTGTGTGTGTGTGTGTGTGTAATATATAAGTACATACATATACATACAGGTACATTTGTATATATTGTATATATATGCATGTATGCAATACACATACATCGTTGAACTATCAATCGCAAAACATATATTTTCAGACATATTAGATTTAACTTTAACGCTCCTCACCAGAAGTAAGCGCAATTCCAATAGGCCCTCTTCCTTACGTTTGGTAACTTAATCAGATTCTATTTTCCCTCTATAATTTTCTGTATAGAATGTTGTTTTTCGTGAATATAATTTCATATTCTTGTGGTCTGTAATGAATGATTTCTTTTTGTTCTTTTATTAAACATAATATATTCTTCTGCAATGGCTAGTTTGCGTTACGTTGTTTTATATATGTAAGACATTATTATGTTCGGTGAACGATCGGCTGATCATAGAGCAGTTATATTTTCTTTTTAGTTGCATATAAATTTATATGTGGCTGTGTATTCCTATTTTCTGTCATTTTTGGAGACACACGTGCGATTAAAGGAAGGAATTTCAACATTATGATCCTTCCCAATCCATATTTCACTGATTCCTCAGATGACAAATGTGATATGTTGTGTGAGTGTGTATGCGTGTGTGTGATTATAGACGTGCGTGTGGTGTTTTTATTGTGAATATATTCATCGATTAGGAAACAGAATATTTGCGATATAAAAGCCCATAGAAATATATACACATAATATATAGATACACGTGTGTGCGTGTGAGTGTATGCGGGGGTATGTGCACGCGCGATTGGGTGTGCGTGTTTGTGTGTGGGGGGTGTATGTGTGTGTGTGTGAGAGAGAGAGAGAGAGTATGTATGTGTGTGTGTGTGTGTGTGTGTGTGTGTGTGTGTGTGTGTGTGTGTGTGTGTGTGTGTGAGCGCGCGCTATGTTTCAAACGGCCAGGCTTGTCAAATTTGTGTAACGCTGAATCTCCCTGAGAGCCAAGTTAAGTTTATGCGTGTCAGAGTTCAGCCAGTTGCACGTTAGTTTCATGAGCCGGCAGTTTGCCTGATCGAATCAACTGGAATACTCGTCGTCACAACCGACAGTAAACCATGAGACAGGATATGGTATTCTATGACAATTTCTGCATTGTAGCAATCAGTTTTTATTATACATTTTGTTATTAAAAGTCAGCTTTACAGAAATTTATACCTGCTTCTGGAAAGGTTTTCGAAACATCCCTTCGAAGATTACATATAATTATGTGGCCGACATATTTTTTCAGTACAATGCGAGGTTATTAGAATCGTTGATTTGTCTACTTCAAATCATGACATTTTCATCGGCCCTGCATTCTCCATGTTTCATATCTGTGTCGTACGTTATATCGGCAGTGACTGTAATGCTGACGTCCAACATATGCAGTGAGTTAATCAAAGCTTTCTTAATGCATGGCCGTTTTTGTGATATAATAGTGAACGTCTCTTATCACTAAATATGTTTGCATCATGATTTGCCTTGTTTTAATGCATCTAAAATATATCAGCAAACAAACTCACGTAGTCCTGTCCCGCCGTTAATGTCACAACTGACGCAAAATAGGTCATTGATGTTTTCCATTATATTGATGCCGTTGATAGAAAACAAAGCTTTTATGGCATACATTGTTATTTCGATAGCCATGCAATATATGATGATGTGTTGCTTTGAGAAATCTGACACTTTGTAGGAAATGGTTTACAATTTGATGTGTAGTATTCGTCTTTGTTGAAATGCGTGAACTAGTAACTACTTCTCTTCTTGATGGCAATAAAATAATAAAACAATATCCATTGGCATTTCTCTTATTGCATTATTGCATTGCCTTATACTGTTGGGTTTCGAAATCTGGTCACTGATAACTTTTAGTAGAGATAGTTAAATTGCTGCACACATATATTTGCATAGACACACACACGCACACAAACATACACACACACATATACACGCACACACATTAATAGATATGTTTAGAGCGAGAGAAAGACAAAAACAGAAAAGAATTTAGCACATACAAAATAACAAATAAGGAACTCAGTCTATGTGTGAGTGTAAGCGCGTGCATGTATGTATGTGTGGATTAATATATATGTATATATATATGTATGCATATATATATACATATATATATACACACGCACACGCACATATATATATATGTATATATATATATATGTAT
>NC_068989.1:94651464-94653513 GCF_001194135.2 Octopus bimaculoides
ATATATATATATATATAAATATATATGTATGTAGGTATGTCCGTATGTTTGTATGTATGTTCTAGTTGTTCAGAGTACACGAGGGTATCGCTAGTTCGAACGAACTTTGTAGTGAATTGCCACCTCACAATTCAATAAGACGCAGAGCATAAACTTGTTTTGGAAACGCTCATGTTTAGATGACAGGTTCAGGAAACCAGCCCTGGTTATGCCTGTTAGGGTTGCGGAAAAATATCTCCCTCGTATAATCAGTTGGCTCAATTCCTGCGCTCGCGACGATTCATCAACGAACGGAAAGGTGGGAGCTTCGGTAACGCAGTTCTTCGCCTCAAAAAACAAAAGCTAGTATAAGCGAGGAATCAAAGAACAGGCAGAAAGACGGCTTCAGACGATATAACATAATGGCCTCTTCTTTGAGTGCTAGGCTGCTTTTGCGGTAACTCGACAAATAAAACAAATGAGGTACCAAAATAGTGCTAAACTTTTGACTCAACGCAAGATTTATATATATATATATATACATATATATATCGAGGGCATTACTGTACATAAATGCCTTACACTAGGAGGGACTCTAAAAGTCAGACTACTATAAACACATTTTAACGGACGCGAGGGAATGCAACTCTCGGAGCGAGCCTCCTAAACTCAGACTTGGCGGTATTTCATGATTTCGTAATCAGTGCAGAATATACACTTTTTACTCTTCCGTACACGCATAGTCAAGACATAAAAATAAACAAAAATCAACATACCAGACGAACACTCCATGTTTGCAGCATAGTACATAGGAATTGTTTATCCCTATATATCTATGTAAGAGGCGGACTTTTCGAATTGCATCTCGGTACGAGTGTTTGTTCAGAATGAAGTCAGGTCAGCTATAGCTTTGACTATTCTCACTGGTGCTTGAGCAAGCTGAAGTGATTCTAGCATCCATGAGTGGGGAACAGACGCCAGTACCCAACTGGTACTTAATTTATTGACCCCGAAAGGATGAAAGGCAAAGTCGACCTCGGCAGAATTTGAACTCAGAATGTAAAGACAGAAGAAATACCGCTAAGCATTTCGCCCGGCGTGCTAACGATTCTGCCAGCTCGCTACTTTATGCTCTCGCACATATTGCATCTTTGTATGTATGTATGTATGTATGTATGTATGTATGTATGTATGTATGTATATGCGTGCGTGCGCACGCGCGAGCGTGACTACCATATATGTGTAAATCGTCTGACTTCATATATTGGCAAGCGTATGTTTTTACACACTTGAAACAGGAATAACAAGATATATAAATATCATGTTTGAATAGTTTTAATAGTTTCAGAAATATCTTCTGAATGAAACGAATAAACATATTATACTAATTACAAGGAATTGGAGACGACGGCACCATTGTAGAATAAGGTTATGTAAGTAACCGGATTATATTTCTTTCAAATTCGCATTCAGTACAAATATAATTGTCGCCTAATTTTACCTTCATCTCTCTGGATGTTAATCATTTGATGGTGTTTCTTGTCATAAACTAATACACAGTGTATCAAAGAAAATTGTTTAAAACTTTACAATAATAGAACGTTGGCGCAACACCTCACTAATGATTTAGTTCTAAACAGGTTAAGATCATCACAGACTTCATTATTCTTTGATCAATAACGTCTCGTAGGCTGGATTTACTTCAATTTAAAACAATTCTTTCATAATTAGGTGGTATTCTTCCATGAAACGCAATGTTTATTTTAAGCAATTAGAGTCGAGGGAATTCCAATTCAAATACTTATCTATTTGTATAATTTATATGGCAATTGATTAATTAAGGCATCATTGATTACGAGTGTGCAATGGACTGATAATGGGCGTTTTCAGCAGCAGGATTTATCAGAGATTGCCGGTGTAACGATGGACAGAACAAATACTGCAATGGACTTCTTTCGATGAACGGAGCTGCCGCTTTCCGATCTTTTCATTTAAAGCAAATATACATCCGCGAAAGAATCAAGTATGCCTGAAGTCCCTTTCTCTCTCTCTCTCTCTCTCTCTCTCTCT
>NC_068989.1:94653882-94660677 GCF_001194135.2 Octopus bimaculoides
GGTGGAGGCGCAATGGCTCAGTGGTTAGGGCAGTGGACTGGACTCGCGGTCGTAGGATTGCGGTTTCGATTCCCAGACCGGGCGATGCGAGTGTTAATTGAGTCAAAACACCTAAAGCTTCACGAGGCGGTGCTGGCGAACACTGCTGTAATCTTTCTCTCACTTTTTCTTCCTGTTTCTGTTGTACTTGTATTTCAAAGGGCCAGCCTGTGTCACGCTGAATCTCCCCAAGGACTACGTTAACAGTACACGTGTCTGTGGAGTGCTCAGCCACTTACACGTTAACTGATCGCATCAAGTGGAACCCTCGTCGTCGTGAGTGCCACGATTTTGTTTGAGTCTTGCAAATTCCACTCACAATGCAGCTTGTGATGCCAGTAAACTTACTTCCCTGCTACTCTAGATTCTATAAATATTCTATCCTCTCACAATTTAGGAAATCTTATACCAATCGCAAGTAAGGCGGTGAGCGGACAAAATTGTTACGGGCGCCGAGTATGATACTTAATAGTATTTCATTAAACTTGCCCACACTCCCGAAATTGCTGGCCTTGTGCCAATAACTGAAACCAATACTCTCATACGAGACAGAAACGTTAGCACGCCGGGCGAAATGCTTAGCGGTATTTCTTCTAGTTTGACGTTCTGAGTTCAAATTCCACCGAGGTCGACTTTGCCTTTCATTCTTTTAGGGTCGATAAATTTCGTACTTGGGTTCGATGAATTAAGTACCAGGTGCGTAGTGGGGTCGATCTAATAGATTAGACACTCTCCACAAAAATTTCAGACTTTGTGCCAAGGGTAGAAAAAGACTATTATCATACAATCTATCTCATTTGCTACACCCACATATTTCAAATGTTGTGCGTACACGAAAATCAAAATGAAAAGAAAAAAAAAATTAGCGAATTCAGAATTTCTTCAAACAATGAACTGTTTCAATGTTTTTTGAATTGCGCAAATTTTTTAGCATATTTTCAACTGAAAATAATATTACCTCAATACAATTGTATGTATTATTATTTAGAACAAATGTGTTATTAATGATGACAATAACATTTAGAATCTTTAAAAGAAATGCATATAATTTCATCGAAAACTACTGTTGGCTCACTTGATATAAAAGGGATTTTGGTTTTTAGTGTTTTTCTATAGACATTAAATACCAATAATTGTTAATATAATAAGATTTTAAATATTCATCTGCTCTTTGTTATGATAATAGCTAAGATACATTGAAAACAATATCACATTAATCGTGAATTAATTCTGGTATTTTTTTAAAAATTAATTTTAAAATACCTTTTCTTTGTGAATTTCTTTAGAATATGTGGGGGGAAAACAATAGCTTTTATCACTTCTGTATATATCGTTACGTCATTTATGCTTTGAATTTTAGAAAGGACGTACAGCAGTGTGTGTGTATGTGTGTGTGTTCTCCACACAAATACTTACATACACACATGTAACCACACTCATACACAGCCATTTGCAGAAAAACACACGCAAAAAACACTTCCAAAAGTACACACATTCTTTGTCTCTGCATGTGTGCGTGTGTGTGTGTGTGTGTGCGTGTGCGTAGGTGTGTGAGAGAGAGTGAGAAAGAGTGAGTGAGTGAGTGAGTGAGTGAGTGTGGAAAGGAAGAGATGCAGATAAATAGCCGGGTGGATACGGAGAGATGTTAACAATTAGATGAACGTAGCTTACTGGTTTGTTTGACTGAAAAAAATATGCATTAAAAATAATGCAAGCGTTTTAGCGATCGATATGACTAGCAACGGAATAAAGATGGAAAATGTAAACATATGTATTTTTCATACTTGAAGGTAGAAAAAAAGAGTGCTCGTTCTCATTTCGAGCCTAGCTGAGAGGCTCTCCTGAGATAAACCTGAAGGCAATTTTTTTCGTGCCAAACCTGCTATATGTTTATTACTGAGAGCAGCGGAGTCTTCGCTGGCTGCTGCCATCGTGCTGAGCCCATGGTCGTGGTTGATGTTATGTTTTGGAGGCCTCCGCATCGGAACGGAAAACAGGAATCAGTCAACTCCAAACATATTGGCAAAGATGCAAAACATGAAAAACCTACCAAAAATAATAATGCTAGCAGAGATTTGTAGAGTGGCCTTGTGAAAGCAATGCCAATTGCAGTCTCTTGAAAACGAAGAATAAGAATTTATAGGCACTAATGTTCGTGGCTTCTCTAGGTCATACTGCGCGATTTCCATAAATAATAACTTCAATATTTAATAATATATTCAGGTAATTTTGGCGATGCTAAACAAACAATGTTTGGTGCTTTGTGATCAACATATGAGATATCAAGTCAGGCTGGTCACCATGACAACTTTCTCTGTCATGGTTAATGCGACAAGCACACGCTACACACCTTCCTTCCAAGCACTGCTATGAACAGCTGAAGTGGGCTAGAACGCAAAAACTTAGTGCGCTTGCACAGCAGAGTTCAAGGTCAATCTGTGTCAGGCGGGTTCACTGTGTATGCTTTAGCTTCGTAACTATGGCAACAGTCCGGATACTTGTTGATCACACCTCGTATGCATATACATGCACTCGCATTATGTAATTTGTGAAGAAAATGCACATGCATACGTGCACTCACTCAGATGCACATCCTCACACACACAAATATACATACGTACACTTACACACACATAAACACACACACACACACACACACACACACACACACACATATATATATATATATATATATATATATACATACGTACATAAATATGTGAAGGTTCGTGGCATAGTGGTTAAGGTATTTGACTGGCGATCGTAGGGTCGCTGGTTCCCGGCGGAACTTTGTGTCCTTGAGCAAGACACTTTATTTCACGTTGCTCCAACCCACTCAGATGGCAAAAATGAGTAGGACCTGAATTTCAAAAGGGCCAGCCTTGTCACACTCTGTTTCACGCTGAATCTCTCTGAGAAATATGTAAAGGGCTACGCGTGACTGTGAAGTGCTGAGTCACTTGCACGTTAATCTCATGAGCAAGCTGTTCAGTTGATCGCATCTGCTGGGACACTCGTCGTTGTAACTGTCGGAGTGCTCTACAGCATAAATATAAGCACAGGAGAATGCATACACACACGTATACTTATGTGAACGTATGAAGATGTGCGTGCTAATTTTCTTATTATTTTCACAAAATTCATAAATGATACAACTTTTATGAGACTTTATAGAATGCTGCACATTGATGCTATGGACGCTTGAATTGAAGCCAGAGCTGTTGAGAGCTTTGGCGAATTCCTGCGGTGTGGCCATGAGTATGGAAGTGTAGAAGAGTAAATGGGTCTAGGATACAGTTTATATTATCTGAAGAGGAGAAGTGGTACGCTCAAAATAGGGCCATGTTTGTAATATCCTACCTTATACAGATGCGTGTAAGCAGCAAAAATTCCTTTCTTGATATTCACGTTGCTCTCTGTTGATGTTAAAACATTTAACTTTTCCGTGATACAGATGTCTCATATTTACATACATGTATATGTATATATTTATTATTAATATGTTTATAGGAATATACATATGAATATATATTCACATCCCTCGCACATACGCACGCATGCACACACACACACACACATACATACACACACATTTGTATATAGACATCCAAGTAATCATCGATAGATATGTATAAATATCGTGGAAAATTACATAAAATGTTTGCAGTCATATTGTTTTGACATAATTAACTACAAATATGTTACAATTACAAAAAAGTTTCTGAATGAAGAAAATGTTTTTAGGAATAATATCTTTTGTGTAATATGTGTAAATTCAACATTTGAAAGAAATGTGAAGCTATCGTATATGTGTTTGTGTGTGTGTGTGTGTAAATATATTATTTGTAATATAAAGAATACAGTAACGGTTTTGAAAGTAATCATATCTCTATTGATATTAAACATTTTCTGGATGAAGAAATAAGTTAATATGTTTGGTTCTAATTAGGTCAATTGCTTCAGAGAAGCTAAATATATGTTACATTGTAAAACTAGAGTTGCATTTGTAAGTATACTCTGAAAATGTAAATTATGTTCAAATATAATTTGAAAATTAAAATTCAAAGTTCATTTACCTTTAGTGTTGCGTTAATTATGCAATAGTATGTATCGTTATAAACATACGAGCGTCTGCAGTTCTATATTTAAGAGATGCGGAATTATGCACATTATTTACATTATTTACATTTGACGGCTATTTACATATGCCCACGGGCATATGGCGTGGTGGTTAAGAGCACGGGCTACGAACCCCAACATTCCGAGTTCGATTCCAGGCAGTGACCTGAATAATAATAATAATGATATCGAAAAAAAGCCTTAGGAATGAGAACTCAGGTTCGAAATTTCCCCAAGACACCTAATGAAGGCTGGAGGGTATATCAGCCGAAACGTCGTTTTAACAACAAACAAGATGGGGACAAATATCCGTCGAATGTAAATAATGTAAATAATGCAAATAATGTAAATAATGTAAATAATGTATACGAGTGTCTCCAAAATTTTTGTGCGTGCAAGAAAATGACAAGTATTATACAGTCTAATGATAAGTGGGCTCTCGTAGTTTAGAAACCATATGGCAGGAATGAGTTATAAAGTGTACTGAGAAAGCTAAACTTATGTTCGTTTACACTATACTATAACACATCAGACAGGATGTTATTAATGGAATATTAATTAGGGCTAATGTAAATTTGTATGTTTACAAGGAATTTTTGTGCTATATTAGATTAGTGTAATTTTACTGGTAGTTTCATGGCATTTATCAAAAACACGAAATATGGAAACATATAATTTTCAATATAAGATGGTGTTATGGATGAGGTAGTGTAATTTAAAATTATACGTTACAGGGTAGAGACTATAATGGTTCGCATACATCATTATGAAGCAGCGTAATTCTATGTTCCAATATGAAGCTAAGCGCATCTCTATTTGTAGAAACACTGTATGATTTTATATCATAGTAAATATCGAAATTAAATATACCGATTAACATACAATATTGCTTTCATATGATAAGCTATTTGGTGACTCAAAGTGGGGGTAGATGTTCATTAACTATACAGGCTGGTTAACTATTAAGTTAGATCAATGATTTGAAATGGTAGAAGATTCTGAGAGATATAAAATGGGGAAGGAAAATGCGATTGTAACTATATCCACTTAAAGATCATGTCTGTCTCAACCAAAACAAATTTCGACTTCTTAAAATTTTATATTGGGGATGTTACCTATCTATCTATCTACCTCTCTATCTATCTATCTATCTACCTATCTATCTATCTATCTATCTATCTATTTATCTATCTGTCTGTCTGTCTGTCTATTCATCTATCGATATATCTTTCTACCTATCTATCTATCAACCTATTTATCTATCTATCTATATATATATATATATATATATATATATTTATTTATCTATCTATCTGTCTGTCTGTCTATTTATCTATCAACATATTCTATCTCTATCTATCTATCAATTTATTTATCTATCTATCAGTCTATCTGTCTATCAATTATTATTAGTAGTAGTTGTAAGTGTGATGGATTTATGCAAACTAGTAGCCAACATGACATACTTGTAAATTCACGTATGCGAGAAAATAGTCTGCGATAACTTAGCTTTACAGAAGACAATTCACATTAACAGTTTTACATAAGCAAGATCCTAAAATTTTACCGGTCGTCAGCCATGTCATAGGCGTTTCCATATCTTTATACTGTTTGATTTTACACTGAGGTCATTAAAGAATCTTAGTCCTTCAGAAAGTGAGAGGTCTTGGAATAATTAAGTGTTTTTTAAGATCTAAGGACCCAACTATATGTTAATACAAATCCCTCGATATGTCCCGCACTGAAAATTGTTCCTTATATTTCCCATACCAGAAACTTTATGAGACAGTCTTCTATATGTAGAAACATTCTAGCCGTACTTTCAACATAATCAATAATTTATTTAAGAATAATCTATGTAGATTCTCTAAACAAGTCAACAGATTTTCCTTGGCAGACCTACTTACTAAATCGATGCCCTCAGAAGCAGTGCATTCTGGGAGGAAATTGTGTACGACGAAAATAACTGCCTCTCTGCCGGACGGAACGACCAGAACGTAAGAACGTATAGCATGCGATAATAAGCTTATAATTTACCTGCGTTCAACCAGTTGCAAACAGGTATTTCCAACCTCAATATAGACATGTGTGTGTCTGTGTGTGTGTGTGTGTGTGAAGGGAGAATTCACATAAAAACAAAAGATGAAGACAGGTGGTGTAGACAACAGAGAAATGTATTAGTTTAAAGCTCGGGAAGTGAAAAAGTCTTCCAAGGTCTTAGAAAAGCAACAGAAAGAAAGAAAGAAAGAAAGAAAGAAAGAAAGAAAGAAAGAAAGAAAGAAAAGTGCTCTAAGAACAGGCAAACCATAGAAACACTTCAGAAGTACGTAATACAACGCGTCAGGTGTTAATTTTAAGCTAAGAAAATTTAAGAAATGAAGATTCCAGCGTTGTTCGATCTTCTGAAATAAAAGGAGACGAAAATGAAATATAAATGGAGGGATGAAGAAATTCGAAAAGAAGGAGATAACATGCCTTTCTGGTTCAGGAAAAATGAAATGTTTTAATATCATTTGTGCTACAGAAGTTTCATTATTTTAAATGCCGTCTTGTGAAACGTCATTTTCTATCTTGGTATATGTTGTATTATAAACACTTGCTCAACCATTAGACCATAAATTTTTGAAGTTATGAAAT
>NC_068989.1:94660816-94663336 GCF_001194135.2 Octopus bimaculoides
TATATATATATATATATATGATATATATATCATTAAATTCCGCCGATGTCGACTTTGCCTTTCATCCTTTCGGGGTCGATCCAATCGACTGGTCCCCTCCCCAAAAATGTTGGGCCTTGTGCCTAGAGTAGAAAAGGATATATATGTATATGTACACACGCATGCGCACACACATACACACACAGGCACAAACACAGGTCGAAACCGAGGCTGACTTAATGGCATGGTCCAAACACCCGTCAGTTCATTTAGGGGACAATACAATGAGCAGCTGTTCTAAAGATATATTTCAGCCCATCGGTTCGTGAGCATCCCACGTGTAACAGATGCTAAAATCAAAGAATACAGTACCACTCGGCTAGTATTTCCTTATAATCTTCCGAAAGGCAAAGTCGAAATTTGTAATTATATCGCAGAAGAATTACATAAATATGGCAACAGACTTTTATCATTTTTATCCGACGTTCTGACGACTTTCTTCTCTGTGCGTGTATGTATGATTGTGTTTGTCAATGTGTGTGAGTGCGGTTATCAATATGTTTTGTGTTTCAGTAAATCTTGTTTATACGCTCGGCTCTGAACGGTAGTAACTGATTTCCTTGACTTGTACTTTTCTGTATACAAAGTTATTTACATCTATCCATATATCTATACATACATACAAGCATGCATACACATATATATATATATATCAGCTTTACACACACACACGTATGTATATATATATATATATATATATGTGTGTGTGTGTGTGTGTATGTGTGTGTATGTATGTGTGTGTGTGCACATCTATGTGTGTTTGCTTGAGTGTGAGTTTAGGTTCAAAGGACCTGATTATCTTCGTATTTTTATGTGTACAAGTGCGTACGTGTATACGTATGGATATATGTAGCAATATAATAGGAAGCATGTGGTCGTTTCTGAGATGTAATGTTTATATGACTGAAAAATATCCTCTTAATATTCGGTGAATTGCATGATATTTGCAGAAAGATTTCTCTTCTTCAGACACAGAACTGGCTTTGGCTCCAAATTCGTCTTACCTCTGGCGAGGACATGTTATATATTACATGTATTTTCTAGAAGACAAAATCGAAAAACGAAAAAAACGATAAACAACAGATTAAAAGAGCTCAACTCTATTCAGTTATTCAAGATGTTTCATACTGAGGAGAATATTTTTAATGATTTCCTGATGAAATGAGAATGTTCCTAAACTATTTCGTCTGACATTATCGCCATAATATTGGCAACATATATGCAATGTTATCGACTGTCTGCATAAAATCAAAACTGGAAAGCACTACATAATTGGATAACTTGTAAATACATCAAACGTAGTGTATACAGGCGGTTGTCTGTATGTGTTTGTGAGTACAAAAAAAATAACACACATATATTTATGTGAACACATTTATAAATAAGAATACAAACACACACACACACACACACACACATTTATTTATATACGGGGTACTCAAAGTAACCGGAAACCTCACTTGATGCGAGCCTCATGCATCAGTCTGCCGGCCGGCGTTGTTCGAGGAGGTCATACTGCCATGTGGTGCGTCTTTGTTTTGCAGTGCTTCCCCCCTGATCATCGATTTTTGCGATGGCTAAAACGAAGGAACAACATGCTTCCATGACATTCTGTTTTCTGCTGGGAAAAACGGCGGCTGAAACAATTGTCATACTTCTGTCAGCTTACAAGGACGTTGTGCCATGAGCAGAACACAAGTTTACGAGTGGTTTTCCCGCTTTAGGAATGGTGACTCTTCGCTTGAGGACCAACTTCGCTCAGAAAGAATAACAACCGTTCGACCGAATGAAAACATCATGAAAATCCATAAACTGGTCTTGGGGGCTCGTCGCTGGACAATTGACGAACTAGTTGATATGACTGGTGTATCCTGAACCTCCTGCTAACGACGTTTGAGCGAGTAGTTGCGAATGAAAAGAATTGCAGCCAAATTTGTGTCTCGTTTCCTCACGGAAAATCAAAAGCAGTCACGATTGAATGCGGGTCGTAAATTAAAAGAACAGTTGGAAGTTGATCCGGACCTTTTTTTTTCCCGAAAGTCATCACTGAAGACGAAAGCTGGTGCTACGGAATTTGCAGACGTGGAAGAGGTGAAGAATAAACGACGGAGGCGTTAAAAGGCATCACTTCACAAGAGTTCCAGGACTGCTTCGAAAAGTGGAAAACGTGTCTGGACCGATGCATTGTTTCAAGCAGAGAATACTTTGAAGGGAATAAAAGTGTAAACATGTACAAGTAAGTGAATATCCTAATATTGCATAATTCTGGTTTCTTTTGCGTGCTTCCTATTTATATTCCTCTAAATCATTCTAACGTTGTTTGTTAAACTGAACTAGATGAATGCAAGTTTACCCTGTTTTGATAAACAGAAACAGCTGTAAATGTTTCTGAACTACAATTAAACTATGACTTTTTAATACCAATGATTAACTTTTCATTGTTAATTGTTGCTCCATTTCTTTTCTTTTCTTTTATATATA
>NC_068989.1:94663656-94678325 GCF_001194135.2 Octopus bimaculoides
ACGTGCACGTGATTCTATCCATTATAAAGATTAAAATTCAAAAGTCTTAGTTTGGCGCGCTATATATATATATATATATATGAAGATGTTTGATACATGAATTGTGTGTGTGTATGTGTGTTTGTGTGTGTATATGTAAAAATTAGTAACAAAGATGTACAGGTCTCAATTCATTACGGCCGTTTCAAGCGGCTCCATTTAATTGATTAATGAAAACGTAACACCAATCTGAAAGAAGCCGTCCTTGTCAGCTGACCGCATAGACTTCAAACCTAAACGATAAACCATTATTTTAACAAATTTACATCAATAATGGGATCCAAAATATTTACATTGTTTCCTTTTGTCATATCTGTGGCAGAATGAGATTAGGAAATAATGCAAACCGTATTAAGCATACTGTAATTTAGATGGTAGCAGAGAAAATAGTGGGGTTCAAGATAAAAGGGGTGGTGAGGTAGTTACTTATATTTAGAAGACTTTATGCAATATGTCTTCAACCATTCAGAATTAAATCCATTGGGAGTTGCCACCTGTATTCTAGTGATTGGTGATAACTCAATTAATGTCAGACAAGCTACTTGACTTCCAAGGTACTGGAGCAATATATCTAGCTTTATCTACATAAAAGGGTAGGTTACAAGGTTGGTAGTAAGAGAATGTCTGATGAGGAAGGGGTGGTAACTGCAAGAAAGAAGGATAGTGGTGGCCAATGCTTATTTAGATTCTCAAGTATAGGGGAATATAATGAAAAACCAAAAGAGAAATTAGAATAGAGGGATACGGAAGTTTGTCATCTATAACTTAGCAAATTTATATTAAATTGAGAAAATTTAAATCAATACATAGAGTACGGATAGAAATTAAACTTAAAACCTTGAAAAAGTATAAAGAATAATCTAAGCATATTGTTTCGAAGGCCATGATAAAGGTTTTCTAAAATGGATGTATAACGAAATAATATTATCATATGGGTAGAAGTACATAGTATAATTTAAAGCAATGAAAAGTACTATTCTGTTCACTACGGTTGGATAATGATAAGATATCATAAAATATGGTATCGTACATAAGGGGTTTTTGAATTAGACGTATACTAAATGTATAAGGGAATACATTGGGAAGCAATACCTAAACCAACTTGGGCATGTAAACATTTACTGAATATTGCATGATTAATAATATACTAAAATAAAGATTCCCGTATCCAGTAAATTATATACAAAGATCTTATATATAAAAAATTATTTACAAATTACAAACACTAGGAAAGTATATGAAAGGGTATACAAATGTATAAAAATATCAAATATAGATAGAAAAAATTTATAAAACATAATGTGCAATTATAAATATAAAATATATTTTATTATACAGTCAGTGTTATGAAGAGAAATCATAAACTCTTTATAAGCTATAGACGCTACACAAATGTATAAGACTGTATATAAATACATTTAATAATATACAATATAAAAAATATAAAGTTTCATAGAAATCTAATAAAATATTTCTTCAGAGAATGATATAAAATTTATAACAGAGATAAAAATAAGGATAATTCAAAATAGAATAAAATAGAATAAAGATTATTTTATAAATTATGATATAAATTATATTGAAAAAAATACCTAGATATGTTGTTATTATAAAAAACACCATATAAATAAAAATATATGTATCAAATATTAATCGGAAAAAGTAAAAATAAAGATATCTATGGAAATGGGTTTATAAAATATTTCTAAAATACATCAAATTCACTGATCTAGGTAGAATAATAAAAGATCCTAGATTTAGTAAACCATTGTAAATTTATGTTATACTAACTATGAAGGAAGTGAGTTCCAATACTGAAGGGGTAAATATATAATATAATTATTGAAGGGTTATAGATCAAAGGGGTTAACGGTTATTAAAAAGCAATACTACATAGACTTCGAGATAATAGAGGGTATACGATGAATGACATGCTACCCAATCATAGTATGATATACTTATTATTACCTGCTTCTATAGTATTTAATGGTACAGGTAATCCTATGAACACATGATACTTTAATATCTAATTTATTATTAATTAAGTTATGTTTATCTCTATATTTGGATAGTTCATGTCTTCACAGATAGATAGATAGATAGATAGATAGATAGATAGATAGATAGATAGATAGATAGATAGATAGATAGATTATGAAATGGATTGATAATGATACTAACTGATTGTTCTCATTAGCTTGCTGTCGCTCTCCTTTTTGGCACCTAACGGTAATTACCCCAGTTTACGATTAATCACGTGTTTAGCAGTCATATTGGCAAAAGACATGCGCATATTTCCAGTTAAAATCGTATTTTGCATGCTAGTATTATGTGGTGCTTCATTGAAATGTTTCTGTTTTTTCATTCGTACAGCCAATAATTTCCAAATAGTGTTCAGTATTTCACTTGGTCTTTGCGAAATGATCTGTTATTTTAATTAGGCTACATTTGACATGTTTGCTTTTTGTCTCCGCACACTACGATCGTTTGAGCTGATTTTAGAATATAAGTATGTGCATCATAAGCGTTTGTTTCTTTCGAAATATTTGCTTTTTATAGTGTAAGCCTCTGTGCTGCTGTAGTTATATTCTGGTTCATCTTGCACGTATATTATCACAATCAAAATTTAAGTAGAAAGTAAATGGTATTCAAGCTAACTCGGTGTGTCATATACTATATCTATAATATTTCTGATCTATAATTCCAGTATACTACAGATTCTAAAATAGGTTTTGTGAGGGGAATATCGATATTACACATTCAGATTGGAACAGTTTTTAATTTTTTTTTTCATATATATTTTCAAGATAACTACCAATTTCAACGTCTAAGACACGACATATTATTGTAAAATAGCAGGAAGCGAGATTTGTTATTGTCAAACTTATCATACATGACGTATTACAACGTACGATATTCCAGATATTTTTATGTAAATGGGGGTCAATTTCTCATATTAGATAGCCATATATATCAGTTTGTAAACTGACTTAATTGTATTTCTCTCGTGATTGAACAGGAGTGAGCTTTTAAGTTTAGCTTCAGCTTCGACCTGACGTTTATTACAGAGAATTTTTGTTTATGGTAATAAATTGCTGACTTTAAATTCCAGAATGTATGAAGGGTTTTATTTTTGTACGTCTGCCAGCATTGAGAAATGTGCACGACAAATTTATGCTGTACATATATTCTTCTGTACACACACAGACATACACACACATGTATGTATATGTTTATATTTATATATGTATATGCTTGTTTATGCACATATACCTATGAGGTGCATTCCATAAGTTTAGAGACATTTTAGTAGTTCTAACTGTCATACATTATTGTAATTTTAGTATGTCATTACTAGATATCTAATAAGCTGACCTGCCAACTTTTCTTAGTCCATATTGAAGGAGAAGATTGCAGCAACACTTTGAACACATCCTAGTAAACAGTGGTTGTTACAGTCGAGACATTTAGAAGCAGTGAAGTTTTGTGTCAAACTAGGCAAGAACGCTACAGAAACTTATGGAAAGCTCCAGACTGCTTCTGGATTAACTTGGATAGGCCAAGCATCTGATTTTCGCTGGCATAAATGATCAGTCAAATAAAACAAATGCAGCGGGAAGCTCACGAGAATCCCTCGTTTTTGACAGGAAGGGTATCATCTTCATCCACTGGGTTCCCTCTGGCCAGACGATATTTTGTGGAGGATATTTATCTTTCACTGAATAGAGCACGTTTTTTTGTTGATTCTACTAATAACTGAGCAATACATTATATACATATATGTACGTATATGTGTACGTGTGTGTGTATGTATGTGCATGTGTGTGTATGGGTGTGTGCATTATGTATATGATAAATAATTTGTTACATATAATATTTAATAAATATACGCTGCACGTTTAGCATTAGTGCTTAAGCAAACCCTGAGCGCTCCCCGTAGAATGAACTGAGACTAGTTTCACTTAGTTTTTGCTGGTTTATCGGGTCTGTCTTCCCTTCAGATTACGTTTTTGAGCGTGTCTTTAATAGAGAAACATCTTTACTCACTATATGATTAAACACTTTCATTAAACAATGTAGTCTCTGTTCTCTATTCTCTAAAGAGCAATGTGTTTTAAGCACATAATCTATTGACTTACGGATTGCTAAATGTATACATTTAAAATTATTTTTATTTTACCTTGTCTATGAATAACATGCAAATTAGCTTCTGCTCCTCGTGTAGCTGTGAGTTGTTTTCTATAGAACAAGATGAGGAGATTCTTCTTCATCCGCCGAAAAAAACATGTAGACTTATTTAATTGAGCTTTTCTCTGATTCTTGCTGCGGGAATTTCCATGGTGTTCAAAAACTGTTTTTTTTTACACAACAACGCTAAAGATATGGTTATGACATATATACGTATATAAACTTATTTACGATTAATTCACCTGGTGTCTCCGTGCTTTTAAGTACGTATACATAGACACACATACATATATATATATAATAATATTAGGGACAAATATTATTATATATATGTATATATGTACGTGTGTGTGTGTGTGTGTGTGTGTGTGTGTGTGTGTGTGTGTGTGTGTGCCTTAGTCTACTTGTAAACTGAATTCGTTATACACAGAAATTTATCTACAGATTCATAAATTTTTGAATACATTCTTCGGTTTGTTGCCAATTAATTTCACCTTCGGTTTCCTTTGAAATTATTCTGCCTGAAAGCAACGAGAACCAATTTACTAACGAGCGCACTTTCCACGCTCTCTAGAATTAACCAATCAATTCAATTGCCAAAAATGTCATTTCTTGTCAGAATTTCCACCAACGTTCTCCAGTATTATTATAATTTAACAAGAATGTTTCCATAGGTATTTGAAAAGATATTGGTTTTACAGCTTTTGTATGTTTGTTGTTGTTGTTGGTGCTGGTGGTGGTTTTTGTGTTATCGTTCGTGATTGCAGCTGTGAGGATTTTGATAACGATGCTGACGAAATCAATATTGATTCTGCTTAGCTAAGTGAAAAGAACTGTTATAAAACATGTCTAATGATATATTATTGAATTGAAATGCTCAATATTGATATATACTACAACTTTTCCATTGTGCTTCTAAGAAGTCTTTTTCATGTCTTCGTTAATTTTTATCCTATCGGGAAATAAATGTGATAAATTGTCATGATATTCATTAGGTTCTTCCAGATGTATCTGTCTAACAACGTGAAATTGCATGCTTTAATATTTATCTCATCTTGCAGAGGTATGTTGAAAATAATAGAAAATAAATTTGACCTTTACACTCTTCTCTCAATCAATTTATATAACATATTAAGTCTTCGAAATAATTTGTTTAATTTCATCGTAACTGCCTCGATACTTTCATTCTTAACTTCAAACGTCTTTTTAACTAATCTGTCGGAATAATTTATTCACCAATAATTGTTTAAACTCAAGGGCGGTGACATGACAGTGTTGTTTAAAGTAATCAAACATATTATTTTGGAATGCGATTATTGGAAGTTTGTAAAGCGCATATGATACAACATAAGGAAATGTTAAAAATCCATTATCTTTTAATTAGCTAGTTATTAATTAGCTATGATTGCAATATTTGAAATTACTTACAATGAAAATGTAAAAATCCACCAAAAGAAAAATGTTTTATAAAGCTCATTATTTTCTAAATATAAATTATAACGGTTCATTTCGTAACGAATATTTGTTCAGCGTTTAGTTCCCAGCAGATCATATTTATGAAGTCTTTTTACCCATGGCCATTCTATATGAGGTCACGTTAGCCAATTACACATCTCCTGTTTTTTTTCTTTTTCTAGTAGCTGTGCTTGGAGAAACGAATTGTGTCTATCATCCTCCCATTTCCTCGTAGACCTACATGATTGCTGCCATGAATGGCCATCTTGAAGCCTTGCGAGAAAGACATAGCTCTGAAGAGAAATTTAAATAACAAGAATTCTGGGAAGGAAAGGAAGTGTGTTGTGATTGGTGCTGCAACTGAGGATTGAACATAAACAAGAGGAATGGCGGGAAGGGAGGTGTGTGTATCGGGGTTGTCAGTGGCGGTAAGATAAGTCCAATCTGCTCCAAGGAATGGAGGACACTATAACAGCGGTAGAAAGACAATAAAAGGAAATAGTGCGTCTGAAGGACGACTTAGTCGGTATTTAAGAGGATAGAAGATTTAAGGGACATTTCGTCCTTTGTTGCTATTGCTGGTTCATTGGTTACGTAGATGCTCTGGTGGTGGTTCATACCACAAAATAAGTTCCTACCATTTCTACAATATCGTCTGCTCCTCAGAGTAGAATGAGCTTATGCCACTTCCACTCCAGCATTCTTCACCCAATCGTCTTATATGCTAAATTCAGTAAGAAGCAGTAAGACAGTTTATTAACTCACAGATGTATTCATGGCTATATTGTTAAGAAGTTCGGTCCGCAACCACTCGCTGTCGGATTAAGATCACACACACACACACACACACACACACGCACACACACATATATATATATATATATATATATATATACATATATACGACGGGCTTCTTTCATTTTGGGTCTATCAAATCCAGTCACAAGGCTTTGGTCGGCCCGAAGGTATAATGGAAGACACTTGCTCAAGGTGCCACTGAACCCGGAACCATGTGGTTGGTAAGCAAGTTACTGACCACGCAGCCACTCAGGCACCTTATAAAATTAAAAGATAAACAGTACTAACTCTATCTGAATTGCAAGGATGAGATGCTTTGCCTTCCGATCCCCCCACCCCAGCTAATCAGTCCTCTAACCTCCATCAGTGCTAGAAATCTTGGGTAACCCCTACCCACACAAGACATCGCGTAGTCTTCTGCTATAATACTACTTACCGGAACTAACAAATACATTCTACGACTCACAAGCCTCGCAGAATCATGAAGGCAGTTGGTTTTTGAATGCTTCTAGATGTTTTGGTTCGTGTATTTACCTGATGAAAACGTATTTTTCTAATGATATAATATGTCTTCGTTAATTAATTAAAAGTTGTTTTCTAAGTGCAGTATTTATGTTTTGCTATATGTTTATATTATTTACAGCACTTTATCTGTTTCCTTTATGACAATGCTATTATCGTTTTATTTTTGTTGTCCTTTTAGGTCAAATATTCTTTTCCATTTTCTTCCATTTGAATTGGACTTTGGTTTAGGAAGAGGAAGCCTATTGTAGGGGAAGGTGAATATCAACCCACAACATTTGTCAGGCGTTTTCTTCCTATTTTTTGGTTCTAGCTGTCTTTGTTTTGCACAATAAATTGATAAGAGTTTCCTTTAACGAACAGTTCTGACGTTATCCTTGATATTCTGCAGAAATTCGAGATGTCATCTCGTACTTCATTGACTTTAACGGGATAAATATTACAAGTTTTGAAAAGGAGTTGCAATTTTTTGTCTTTACTTTTGCTTCTCTTTTTTTATAAGATTTTAAATTTAATACAACATTACGTTAACACATGAACGATGACCAATCAATCTGTCCACTGATAGATAGCGTTCTACACACATTCTTTCTATACAAAAAAGACAATATTTACAACAACGGCCAGAAAATACAGTTTTCAGCACAGCGCCACATACCGTACACAATTGAAAATCAACTTCATTTATAATATTTCAAAATCTAAATAAATTCTAATATTTTCTTTGTGCATTTTCAAATTATTTTCCTTGTTCCTGTTTCTGTCTGTTTGTCTTTCATATATATATATATATATGTTAAATGCTCTAAAACAAATTTATAATGCATATTATATTACGCTTCAATGTGTTTCCAATTACAAGAATAATTTAATGCAATTTACGGAAATATGCCAGCTTGCGGTGCTTGTATCTATAGCATTTTCTAAGAAGTGTATAAGAAATATTGTCATATAATATATAAAAGATAAGCATTGAAATGTATCGTAATCATGTCAGTTATATTAAAAACATGAAAAATATTTTATTACTTTGGCAGTTGAGTATATAAACTGAAATAGGAAATACAGTTTATATGCTAAAGGATTTTGGGTATAATGACAAATTCATACATACATACATTTATGCATACATGTAAGCATATACACACACACACACACACACACACACACACATATATATATATATATATATATATATATACAAATACATATGTATGCATGTATGTATACATGTACACACGTACACATACACACACATATATATAAGAGAATATAATATATTACATATATTGTAATATAGGTGGCTCGTTAGCAATTAAAACCTAAAGGCAAATTGATAAACAATGGTACAAAATAGTACCAGCATTCCTAGGTATAAGAGCCAAAAAAGACTCGAAGTGCCACATAAAACGGATAAAGAAAATCGAATGCACAAACACACACACACACACACACACACACACATACACACACACATGTCATAATGGATATATCTATTGCTTCGTGTGTGAGTTTGTCTCACCACGGTAAGGTACTTTCTCGTTCCTCTGTTTCGTAAACTGATTGAGTTAGTGGTTTATGCGGCTCTTCGAGTAGTTTTCGACTCTTATTTCTAGCAATTCTGGTAATATTTTGTAGCCTTGTTTATATATATGTGTGTATGTGCATGTGTGTGTGTGTACTGTATCGGTATACAGAAAGATAGATACATAGACAGGCAGACACACACATGTATATATTTATATAATTACATACACATATGTATACACATATAAAATGCATGCACGCATGAATACCCATACAAATGAATATACATTAAGATGTGTGTGTGTGTGTGTGTGTGTTTGTATGTTGCTACATATTATTTGAAATATTCAAAAGCCTGTTACTCTGCCCGTCTTCCTCTCTGTTGATATTCTTCCAACCGTCTTTTCCACTCCAAAGATGTAGGACCACGCTTGCAAATAATCCCATAAACTATTACATTTTACAATGGCATAGAGTAACTTTCTCTTGTTTTCTTTTGAAACTGACAAATGTGTGTGTGGGGGGGGGGTATGTGTGTATGTGTGTGTGTGTGCGTGTGCGAAATGTATGTTTCCCATTACGTCATAAGTTCCAAATATTTATCAGCTGACAAAAGATACCACAATTTATGATTCACAATTTTGACTGAAAATTCCTAAAATTATAAAATGCAGTTATTCAATGATTGATACCAAGGATATCGGTGTTATACATGGGAAAAGACGGTCATACATACATACATACATACATACATACATACATACATACATGAAAAATGCTGGCATACGAAGTGAAATTTGCATTGGTTCAAACGGTCAGAAGTATGCTGAAAAGAAAAAAAAAACTCTCTTCACAACATGGAAAGCGATGGACTGAAGAAAATCCTGATATATCTAAACAAAACTGGGCCCAACCAGAATATGACGGTGTTATGAATTATATATAACATAAAATTTAAATATATTATTAGATGTACAAACATATTGAAGCTGAATTTGATAGCTGACACAATTGTTCAATGTGCAGAGATAAAATAAAAAGCATTTAATAATGTTCTTTTATTTGTTTCAGTCATTTGACTGCGGCCATGCTGGAGCACCACATTTTAGTCGATCAAATCGACCCCAGTACGCATTCCTTGTAAGCCTAGTACTTATTCTATCCGTCGCTTTGTGCCGAACCGCCAAGTTGTCAAGTGATGGTGGGGACAAACACAGACACACACACACACACACACACACACATATATATATACATATATACGACGGGCTTCTTTCATTTTGGGTCTATCAAATCCAGTCACAAGGCTTTGGTCGGCCCGAGACTATGATAGAAGACACTTTCCCAAGGTGCTACGCAGTGGGATTGAACCAGGAATCATGTGGTTGGTAAGCAAGCTACTTACCACACAGCCACTCCGGCGCCTATATATATATATATATAGTCACACATACGCAACATACGCATATAAACTGGGAGTTTGTGCTTGTGTAGGCAAATATAAGCGTGTGCGATAGAAAACATTTTGCTTTCTCAAGGAAGAAACAATATGATGTAGTGAGTTATTTCTGTGCTGGCTTTGTAAGTTACGTGTCTCTGTATGAAACGTATTATGTTCGGCTTCTCATTTCTAATGTATCAGAGAAAATTTATCACGCGGAGGTTCGTACAAATTCATTTATATTACAATCGCAGAAATACGTACAAACACACACGTATACGCACACGCACATACGTATACGCACACATACACACACAAACAGACGGTCACAGACATAATTATATATATATATATATATATATATATATTTAATTTATGTGAATTCCTTTTCACTATTTAATATACGCAAGTAAATATGTGTGTGTGTTTACGTATACATATAAATGTGTGAATGTGTGTATGCGTGAGTGCGTGCCTGCGTGCGTGTGTGTGTATGTGTGTGTGCGTACGTGTGTGTTGTGTGTGTGTGTGTGTGCGTGCGTGTGTGTGTGTGTGTGTGTGTATGTGTGTGTGTGTGTGTGTGTGTGTGTGCATATATGATTCCTACTACTTCTTGTTACTTTATCTCCGTCGTTCTTAACTGTATATTTTCCGTCTCGCCATCGACTTATTTACTTTGTAAGAACTCGGTAAAACAAGAAAGATTTCAGGTAGAATAACTGTACTTTTAATAAGCATTTGAATATTGACAGTTGTAGTCTCTAAAGCTGTATCAGATTTATTGAATAATTTAGAATATTCTGGTTGTTGAAGCGAAGAACTTCTGGTTCTCCATCCGAAGTATGTCCAGGACTAACATACATAACGTAGTGGGGCAAACAATTGTAATTAATCAAGAATCCCACCCCTCCCAATGAAGAGTAAAAATGTTTAGCTTCATGCTTAAATTGGTTCGAGGCAGGAAATTAACGACTTCTAAATCTCAATTAATTAAAATTCGAATTACGTGTGCGATGAGGGGAAGGGAAAATATTTGTGGTTTATCGATTTCAAATTTCATTTCTGGTTTTACAGATATCTGGTCCTGGTTCTGAACAGTTTTATACAATTTTATAAATCAATAAAGTAAGTATAAATACATCTGAGGATAATTTTTGTATGCCTAACTTCGATGCAACATGTCAGAATGTTTCGATTAGATACAAAATTTTATAATCTAATATGTGTAATTATGTTTGTACAAATTCAATTAAACAACAAAATTATATATCATTTATTCAACAGAAAATCTGTTAAATATTAGCAACATTGTTGACATTCTCGTATAACTTAAACATTTTGGAATCTTTTTGATAGTTGACTCCTCATGCTCAAACGCTTCAATAATGTTTAGTTCCATTGCAGATGTGAGTATCTGTAGAATCATCAAGACTGTTTCGAGGCTGTTAACATATCATAAGAGATTTCAGGATGTTTGAAATGAACGTTCAGATGTACAGAATAGCTATTTGTAAATCGAACGGTTATTGAAGCAGGTGCTACAAGGAAACAAAACCTGAGGTTGCTGCTAATTAATTACAGAAGATTTTCTGACATCTTAACAAATTTCTTGATGTTATATACAGAGAATGCAGAATGGACTGTATTAATCGTACTACAACATACAAGAAACGTAATTAAAAAAAAACTTGACTATGCCTTATAAGAGCATTTTTTTTCAGGGGACTCTGTATTGCCAATTAAATTTGATAAAACCCTTACTTTGTTAACAAATGCGCTAATATAATCGCTAGTGACAAGCTAAAAATATCATCTCTTCATCATCTCTTCTGCATGAATGGATTAAAACTATGAATTAGGGAGAGTTCAAATTAGAAAACCTTCATTAAAAACCCATACAGGGAGTTTGCAAAAATATCAAGATGCGTAAAGATTGAGACAAATAGCGCACTGCAACAAGAAACAAATTAATATAAAATATCAATGAATATCTTGATAATCCGATGCAAGACACAATATACTGAGATTAGGAGCATGATGAAAGCATCGAACTACTTGAAACTCAAATAAAAGTTAATAAATATATGAATTCAGAGAAATATATAGACGTGTCAACCCAGTTATGAATAAAAGCTAAAATAATTAAAACGATTTCAATCTGAATTTCCGATTCTACGATGCGAAATATTTGAACAACTAAACTATCGTGTTAATTGAATCATCGCATAAGAAACAGAGTATTCCATTGAAACGTGTGTGTATCATTCATGTTGACACCAAGAGGAAACATCGTAACACAGTGTAACATGTCTGGACCTTTGAATTACATCGGATGGGCTTCTCCACAGTTTCCATCTATATATTTTTACTCACGGTTTATGAGTTAACCTTGCATAGAAGATGAGAATTGCTCAAGATGCAACGCAGCAGGATCGAAATCGGACACTATGATTGCAAAGCAAACATCTTAATCCATCTACCATATTGTATTTACACACGTTTATAAACCAAAGCGTAAAAACGATTTGTGATTTAGTCCTAAGGTCAACAATTTTAAAGGAAAGAGGAAGTCGATATTATCGACTCAGAACTTTACTAATTTTATATTTTATCGGCTCCAAGTTGAAGAAAACAAAGTTGATTTCGACAGAATTCGAACGCAGAACGAAAAGAACGGAAACAAATACTGCAAAGAATATTTGCCGATGATCTGACGATTTTGCCAACCCTCAACCGTAACAACATCTGAAATATGACAAACTGAACGTTAAGGATTAGTGAAGAGCATGAAGAAGAAAATCAGAAACAAAATCTTTCTATGGTTTGTGTGCCTCGATGACCTTTAAAGAAGGCCAGCAAAGCGCCCTGTGCTGATGTGGTGGCTTGTGTGCCTCAGTAACCTATAGAGCAATGCCAGCGAAGTGCCAGCTCCTGGTAGGGGTTCCCATGCTGCACAAGATAATGGATACATGATATGGTAACATGAACCACCTCTTCCTAGAAGTATAAATGGGTTGGCGTTGGGATTCAACACCTTTTCTAGAAAACAAAGTCAAAGGTACGGAAACATTGATGGCAATTCAAAGCAAACAAAACTTTGAGACAGCAAGGGAAAAAAACAGCACAGAATGGAGAATGGTGGAGAAAAGTCGAGAGAGAAGGACTAAAGTAATGGGAGCTGTGTATCAGGCAGGATATACTGAAAAAGACTTGTGAGAGGAAAATTTTTATACGGATTTATAAAAGTAAAGGAGCAAAACACGCTATAGATAACATGAAACGAAAATTTAACAAAACATTTAAAGTAAAATTTGAGAGGAAAGATTTCTTACGGCCAAAACCTGACAAGGAACCGATATCAAAGACAGTTCAAATGAAAAGACATCTTTACACCACGCCTTTCAGAAATATAGAAGTGCAGGAGAAACACTTTCATGAAATGTAAATAAATTACATATACGGTTTGTGAATATAAATAGCAATAACAATTATTCATAAACTGGAAATAGTAAGAGAATATATCAGAAAAGAATCTCACGTACCGTACGCACGTTGCAAATACGTTTTTAAACTAGAATCTTCAACATTTTTAGACACATCACATAATCAACTTAGAAACTCTCAACAGAGTACGCCAGACCTCGTCACATAGATGCTTTATGCAGTTTCCTAGCGACAACAGGATTTTTTCTTATCAAACAAAAATACGACTACAGCAAGACGAGGCAAAATATGGAGGAATTTCTATAAAATCATCACTACCACAATCATCGTGATCCTCATTTTCATTGTAGTCTTCTTCATCATCGTCATCATCATTAGTTTAGTTACCTATCTTTCTTTCACTGCACAACGGATTGCTCTTTTGTATTCCTTAGGTACGTGCTGCGTTTCTTGCTCATATTTTCAAAGCATCTTAATGTATTTAACATACACGACAGCATCGCGAGATTTTGTGTGCTATATATTTCCTTTTTATTTATTTTTGTTTATCCACGTCTTTCTCTCCTTAAGATTTTTATCATGTTCATATCCATATCTATCTTCAAATCTATCTCTCCCTCCTTCTCTCTCTCTCTCTCACTTTCTTTCTTTCTCTCTTTCGTTTTATATATATATATATATATATATATATATATATATATATATATATATATATATATATCAGGTTATTAATTTTTTTATGAAGAATGTCTTTGTTTTTAATCTTCACGTTTTAGCTACCTATTTTTTTAAACTTTATAAACAATAGTTTGTTGATATGTTGACATTTGCTTTTCAATTTCTTTGAGATTAGTATTGTCTCTTTTGAAAATGATGTATTGATTGCGAGACAGTTGTGATCCAATTTGTCTTTGGCAATAATATCTGGTTGATTTACTTTAAGCTCTCTGTCTGTAAGAGTGTGTAAAGATTCTCGACTTCGAAAATTCTATCCTGACAGTCCCAGATTATCGTAGTCACATTCCTGTCACATTCTATGTTTTGCACATGGCTCTACCATTTTCTCTCAGTTTGCTGACTTGATCAAGTCCGAGGAGATATATAGTTTCTGTTTCGGCAAGGTCCACTTAGAAACTATGTGGTCAAATGTTTCTCTATTCTCTTTATGTAATCCGCGGTTTGCGTTCACCTATTTTCTTTCTATTTCATATTTGTACTATTCTCTATATACATATATTTATTTATATATACACGC
>NC_068989.1:94678335-94684494 GCF_001194135.2 Octopus bimaculoides
GTATGTATGTATGTATGTATGTATGCATGTATGCATGGATGGATAGATGAGTGGATGGTTGGATGGATGGATGGATAGATAGATGGATGGATGTACGTATGTTGGTAATGGTGTCCGATTCCATCTGTAATGTTGGAATTATTTTCTCCTATACTACATTATAAATTTTTTAAAATGCTATTGAATTTCTCGCGTCGACGCATTCCCTCTCATGTTAATTCCACTCCTCAATACTGTAGTCAATAATGTGTTATTATTTAAAAGAATTATTGATGCTTCCATAATTTTTGTTGAAGCAAAAGCTGTTGATAGTTTATAAACTTCATTATGTATAATTTTGAGATGTGACGCCTGCAGCATAATTGAATAAACTTAAGTATTAGAAGTTTATATATAGTAAAAAACATTGAAGCTAAAAGGAAACACATCTCTTCAACAAACGTATAGTACATTAGTCCTTAAAACCGAATGATAGCGAAATTATAAATATATCATTTTAGTGAGGAATTCCATGTCTGCATCGTTGTCACGATTGTGTCTGGTTAAGTACCATAAAGTATTTTAAGCAAACACTCGATAAAAACAAAAAAAAACATACGTGTAAGGAGAGATTTTATATTTCTATTTTAGAAATGACAAAAACAATTTTTCTGCATATGGTCAAAGAAACTGGTTCCGCTCTCTTGGCAACGCAATTTAATAATAGCATTAAAACAAATGTTCTACATTGTGACCGACTGATTACATGCCATTGTACAAAAATAGAGACGACAAACAGATAAAAATATTTAATTGTATTCTTTGTCATGATAGGCACATGATTATGTTTTCTGGATTACTAATATCATATTTAGTAACTGATACTAAATCAAGTTACTAAAATAAAACGTATGAAATCCTACACGTCTACTAATTAAAACCGGGAACAGCTAAATGCGTAATACATGGAGATAAAACCTATTCACATATTTTATTCAGTTGCAATATAAGGAGAGAATGTGAACTATTTTGATTATATAAATAATGTTTAAATAGCAGATATTTCCATAAATAATGTCCGAGATCTGAGATAACTTTGTTCTTTTAAAATATCTGAATAGAAACAACTTACATATTATTATGACACTGCGCTGTTGTCAAGTAACAATTTATGTCGTTACAATATAAATTAAGCATTCAGCTACTACTTTGATCCCCACCACTTACAGATGGACGTGTGACGGAGCCTTTAAGACGTAGAACGCTCCGAGGGTTTAGAAACAGCAATAATGCATCGGAAACGATCTAAAATATTCTCAGTAGTTCTGGGGAAGACTGCTTTGAAGAAAGAATCCGTTGGGTGGTTTAGGAAGGGGGGTTTCACCTTGAAAGGTGCTCCACGAACAAGTCATCGAGTTCAGGTTCATGAAAACCTACTTTTGTCAAAACCTAAATAGCGGTTACGGTTGAAGAATTGGCAGAAAAGCTCAATTCAAGCTTTTCAAAAACTTGGCGTGATGCACAATCTGGGAAAATGGATTCCTCGAAATTTGTCAGAAACCAACCATTCAGTATGAGCTGAACATCTCCATTTCTATGCATCCTCATAAAATAGTTTTACCATTTCTGCACACATTGATGACTGATTATGAAAGATCGATCCTTTACAAGAATATCAAACGATGCGGAGAAAGGCTGAGAGAAGGTGAACTGGCTAAAACACAACAGTAAATGAGATCTCCATCCCAGAAGGGAGCTGGTTAGATTTTAGTTTGATATCAATGGTGAGGTCCACTTTAAATTGTTCCCAGTTATTAAAGCAATGCTTAAACATTCTATGTTGCAGTGCTTGCGCGAATAAGTGCAGGTTTTGGGCTGCGATATTATCAGAGGCGTTGGCTTTGTTGGTTTAAAGTGATCGGTGTATTTTCATATTTGGCGTGAATGTGTGCATGGTAGCTAGCATTTTGGTGTGGATTAGGATCATTTTGAAGGAGATTTACGTTGTATGGGTAATAAAATGCATTGTTAAACGTGAAGTGTGATGGGTATATTCTCTCGCTTCAGTAATACTCCTTACAGAATCATCATTGTTAAAAGCTGGAAGAAAGGAGGATTCATACACTTGAAACACGGAAATAATCCGTTGTAGTTTGGGGAGTAGGAGGGGTTCAGAGATTTTCCATGCACGGTGTCAATCTTCACGTTATGAATGTGGTTCTTGTATGACTTCTGTTGATAGAGAAAAGCCATCCACTCCGTGATGATGTCTGGTTTTCTTCAAGCATTATTCCACAAATCTTTTTCTTAAACTACTATATCAATAAGTGATCTACTTCCGGGATAAATCTAGCAGAACCTCACCGCAACGCGTTGCTACATGTGTATAAATGTGGTGCATATTCGAGATAAAGCAATGCTGAAGGTGATGTATTTTACTGGAATCGTTGTTTTGAGGCGAGAAAGATAGAGGATTTAAGACTCTCTGTATGGCCGTCAGTGATGTGTGTAACAGGTAAAAATTATGCAAGATACTGAGAACTGCAATAAATTTGTATTCTGTATTGGTGATGCCAGTGGGAAAGTGGTGCTATTGTCACGAGGCATTATAAGTGTTGTAATTAGAAAGGGCGACGATCTGACAAAAAGATGAAGTCTTCGGTGTTATAAGTGCATTTAATGCAGAAATAAATGTGATCTAAGTTGAAGCTGTTCAATACATTTTGCCGGGAAAACCTGCCGACATATAAACCAGGGACTGAATCACTTTGTATCTCTTAAATAAGTATCTTTTTGTCGATGTAACTTTTACCAACCATGGCGTCTTTCAGAGAGACACGAACAATGACTTTGCAGCTTCAAAATCGACGGAGCATCTTAAACTGTCACTTATGCGCATGCTATGAGCATAAGAGCATGGCTGTAGAGTTGAATATCTTGTCCCAAACTTCAAAGGTTGTAAAAATGTGGCCCTGTGAAGTGTTGAATAAATATATTGACTTTAAATTTGTATTGTATTTCGAAATGAAATGACATTATGCAAAAGGTATTTAACCATTTGAAAAATCCCGTCTCTTTTCAATGTGTTTGTTTCTTCTTTTTTTTTTGACATTTTCTTTGCTTGATTCTATGAGAAAGAGTAACGTCCATAAACATTTTGAAGACTTTTGAGACTGAGGTGGATTTCATCTTCAGATCGAATGCCTACGTGATTGTTTGCAACAGAGTATCACTGCTAAGGTCATCAAATGAACAAATGGAGTACTGAGACGGTCGTTATATCAAGTTCTACCATATTTGGACAGCTACAGGCACCAGCAAAGTGATAATCTTGGACAAATATTCCGTCTAAACAAATTTCTTCCACCTTTCATTCTGTTCAATCCGAAGCTTTCATGGAAAGTGCAATACGATTTAAGGAAAACCTTGGAGCTGTAATACAGACATTCCTAAAACACCCAGTCATGTTTGCGTCCATATTATTATCAGTATTCAATTTCAATTTCAAATTCCGCCGAGGTCGACTTTACCTTTCATCCTTTCAAGAACGATAAATTAAGTACCAGTTGCGTACTGAGGTCCATCTAATCGACTGTCCTTCTCCCCCAAAATTTCGGGCCTTGTGCCTAGAGTAGAAAAGAATATTGAATTCTAATGCACAATATTCGCGTTAGTCTCAACATTATTTGAAGTAGTTATGTTCTTTTCCAAACAATATTCTCATCCGATCAACATCTCGCACTGAATATATTATTGATTCCAATTCGTTTATACTTAACATTATGCTGCGTGATTAAACCAGGTTTTCGTGAAGCCAACTCCTTAAACTAACCACATAGCCATGTCTCTGTCCATATTATTTTCGATATTAAATTTTAATACACCACTCTCAAGTCAGATTTACCATTATTTCAAGACACTTTCTTTCTTTCAAGGAAATATACTTGTCAAATAAACAACCGACATCGATTAATTGATCGATTGTGATTGACTGGTATTTGACATTCTCTTGTTTACCTCTGATTTTTATATTTCTAACATAACCAAATAACTATAACAACCAATACTCGTGTTATTTATTATTCAAACACTCGTATGCTATTATCTGTTTTGCCTTTTTTGTCGAAATTCGATAACTTGCATAAAAGTAAAATACAGTAAGTTATTTATACAACTTCCTAAAACGAATTTAGGTTTCACTTAATTCTAACTCGGTTACTCTGTGTATTTTATGTTATTGGTAAGTGTAATTTCAAATTATAGCTCTGTATTGAGTATTATAACTGCCAGATGCAAAAGTCGGTTTCTAATTCGTTTTTATGTAATAACATATAAATTACATAAAAGGTGTGAATGATTCTGTTCATTTATCGAAAATATGACAACTTTTATACAAAAACATTGAACAGAACACATTTTATCTCATCATAAAAAGGAAACCGAAACATAATTTAAAACGTTTTTTTTTTATTATTTATTTATATATTTATTTATAGTTCTCTCTCTCCCCCTTTTCTCTCTCTCTCTCTCTCTCTCTCTCTCTCTCTCTCTCTCTCTCTTTCTCGCTTTTATTGATTTCTATCGTTTTATTATTTTTTCTTTATAAATATTAATGGTTCTGATTATTAAAAATATAATTTTCTCCGTGGTCGTGTTTGCTAGGTCAGTAAATATGTCAGTTAGCGGTGATTGCAGATATCATTTGTATTGTTCTTGTCGATGTTGTTGCTTATTTTTGAAGCTAACGTTGATAGCAGCAATCAACTTTTGTAGTGTGTATTTCATGTCTACATTGTTTTCATAACTGACTTCACAGCAATGAAAACTAACCAATAATCAGCTCTAATTCTTCATACTCTATAACATTGTTTTGTTTACTTTCGCTGTGTGCGTGTTTTTATTTTAATAATATTTTCTCTTTCTGTGTTCTGCCCATACACAAACGGCTTCTGCATGGCGCCACAGTACTGGCCGAAACTATCGAAGTTAGTGTTGAATTATCCACTGAACTCCAACCCGACTTTGAGCAAGTGGGATTACTTTGTTTTTTTTTGTTTATGTTGTTGGTGTTTTGTGTGTTTGTGTGTGTGTGTGTGTGTGTGTGTGTGTGTGTGTGGTGCTTATGTGTGTGTACGCGCGTTTGTCTGTGTGTGTCTAAGGGAAAATTTGGCTCCTGATGCAGGAGAATAAGAAAACTCAGGTTTAGTGGCGCTACAAGCATAACTTCATTAATTTTTTTTTAAATCATAAAGTAATGTAGAATAAGAATGTAATAATGTTAAAATAATACCATAATGAAAGAAAAATATTAATGGGAATTTTATCCATTATCGACAAAGAAAAATGAGATTTGAAAGAGTTATTAGATAAATTAGAAAGAGACGGTAAATATTCATTTAATGCATTCTCAAAATATTTGTGTTGCCAAAGCGTTGGTGTGGAATAATCAGTAGAGTTCTATACAAAATTCCTTGTGGTATTTAGTGACATCCCTTTATGTTCAGAGTTCGTATTCCACCGGGATTGAAGTTGCCTTTCAATATTCCGTAACCGATAATATAATTACTAATCAAGTAAATACAGATGTTAATATATTAAGGACACTTTTCCACAGTCTGTTGCCTTGTACTTATGAGACAAATCCCAATATATCTGAATTACAAATCAAAGATGAAATAACTAGACTGAAGGACTAGGCTGAGTCTTAGTTAAGTTTCCTGGAGTTTTAGCTTCAAATCCCACAAAGGCTAAATAGGCTTTCAGCTATTCAGAGTCGATAAAATAAATAAATAATTGCAAATTAGTTGCATAGATTGAATCTGCAGTATTTCCAAAACGTGTTGGCTTTGTGCCCCCTTTATGAATTACTACAACGGCACTGGTTAAGGTAAGCGTGGCCGAAATTAAACTTGCACAAATCGAAACTTTCATTGGTTACAATACAAAATCAATTTTTATTCACTCCACTCAAACCGTTTATAGCATACTTCCAGCCCATTGCTTCGTAAAGTTTGATTACTGCATTTAAGTTATGTTAATGTTTTTACTGAACATATCTATTTTGTCGCTGAAGAGAATGGTGCGCCCAAAAAATAAATTGTGAAGGAATGCCTTACAAACTCCGAATCTGCATTCTTAAATATAAAAAAAATTAAATAACTATGCTATAATATATATATA
>NC_068989.1:94684593-94687420 GCF_001194135.2 Octopus bimaculoides
TATATATTATTTTTACAATGATATACATAGAAAATACGCAGAAGCATGGAGTATATTCATATGTATCTTCTTTACAAGCAGATTGGAAACGCATATGAAATATTCATTCATTTCATTCTCAAGTGACTATACGTAAAGGTTAAAATTTATTTTTCCGTTTCGGTTTATGCATGAAAATGTTAAATCATACTTTAATATAACATACCACATCATAAATATTTTTGCACTGTGCAGAAGAAATTGCAGAAGAAATTTTTATTTTAAGGAGTGCCTTATCTGCTGGCGAGAGTTTCAGCAATGCACAGATGTTCCTGAATGCAAAAACAAACTGTATGTTTACAAAAACAAATTCAATTTTATACTACATAAATCTTTAGAGGTACAAGATCTGAAACGTTGAGGGTAAGAATAAGTCAACCTCCCCACACACACACACCCAAGTGCTCAACTGTTACTTATTTTAACGACCGCGTTGGGTAAAAAGCAAAGTCTGACTTGGCGGAATTTGAAAATCAACACTTTATTTTATTTAATTAATTAATTAATTAAAGTTTCTTTCCTCTTGAATAAAAGCATTTTAATTCAATGACTCATAGACAACTTCCACCTTTTGCTATACTATTGATGTGACATTTTAGGACAAGGCCGGAAATTTCGGGAGAGCAGCCAAGTTGACTATGTTGACACCGGTTCTCAAGAAGTATTTATTTTGTCGATTTTTGAAAGAATGAAGGGCAAAGTCGATCCCGGCAAAGCGGAAACTCAGAACGTGAAGACACACGAAATGCCGTCCTTTCGAAACAACATCGAAATTTATATCCTATTAAGGGTTTAATGACAACACTGGAAATTTATTATCGATCATATCTTTCAGCTACATTTTATGTCGCAAAAATACTACAAAACAATTCCATTGACCTTCATAACAACATCTAAACTTGCTGAGAGGGTTTCTCAGTTTACTTATATCACCAAGTTTCATTTACTACCTGTAATGTTTGTTTAAGTACTTCATTCTCATTTCACCAGTAAAGAGCTGCACACTTAATGAGGGGCGCAACTGGTACTTAATTTATCGACCCCGAAAGGATGAAAGGCAAAGTCGATCTCGGCGGAATTTGAACTCAGAACGTAACGGCAGAAGAAATATCAATTTCTTTATTGCCCACAGGGGGTCAAACACAGAAATGGACAAAACAACTGATTGGGATCAGTAATACGTTAGGATTTTACATAAAATGTGAATATAAAAATTATATGAAATATTAAAAAAACGACTGAAATTAACAATACAGAGACAACACAAATGTAGCGATGATCAGGCCACGCTCCGACCCCACAAGCCCTGATCTATCGCTGGTACCTTTTTTTGTTCTTGTTTTATAGCCTGTTCACACGGTTCCTTGCACGCACAACACTCGTGCAACATGCTTCCATCTCTTTTGGAACGTACACTCCGACAGACACCTCTTCTCCAGCCACACTTTCCTTTTCAAATGAAAAGTAAAAAATGATCGTAAATCGTGACCGGAGATAAAGTTGCCTGTTTTAATCCCTTTTATCCTAGTCTTCCATACTATCTCTTTCGCTATTGCTACAACCGTGAGAAAATAATTCTTACCTTCGTTCGTTAAAACTCCCGGTGGGTCAATTTTTATAATTGACTCATTCGACAGCTATGGTGGCAATCCAATCTCATCATCGACACCGACTTTATATACGTGTTAGATAATACATTATGGGTTTTGTTATCCATTTCGTGGAACTCGTAGGTCTTATATTTATCAGAAAATTCTGCAATCCTAGTGGCTGAATTTTTCGCTTTTATTTCTCTCATTAAATCTTCGTTTTTGCAGTGTAACGCGACTATCCCTCTGTCTTCTGCTTCCTTTCTGACTATTTTTGGTTTGTCTATTTTCGCAGGTTTTTTTTTTTGTTCTTAGTTCCACCTGTTTGTGTTCATTTGTCTTTTCCATTTTTCTCTTCTTGTTAATTGCCTTCTTTTCTTTTGTTTTTCTTTCTCTCTCCTCATCTTCACCATCGGATCTTCCTCGCCGTTTCTACAGTGTTGTATTTTTTTATATGGCCCAGCTGGCCACACTGGGAACATCGGGGCTTACGGTCCTCGATGAATACGTTAAAGCATTCCTCCCCAATTTCTATTTTTTCCGATTACTGTTCTAAAATTGACTGTTCTGCTTGTATTAGGAGGTGAACCGTTTAACCGGTCCAATAGGCCTTTTCTGTGACGATATCCTGAAGGGGAGTTATATTATCTTCCCTTTTTGCGAGGACTGCAACCATCAACCACATAGGGTCTACTTGAGGTGGGACTCTTGGTATACGTATCTTTGACGTCACATTTCTATTTATATTGGAATCAAAACAACGTCCTTCGTTTCTAAAGTTTTAACTGAGTGCATTTGTGCAGTTTCTATATCTTTTAATCGTACTTCGATAGTACCAAACTTCTTCCCTTTGGCTAGGTATGTGATATCCTGCCATATGGGTTTCAAGCACTTCTCAACTTTCTCTTCGCTCACTCGATCACTTTTTTCCCCTTTAGACAGTAAGATTTACAAATAATTCTTTTTTCTTTTTTCTAACATTAATAGTTCTTCCGGGGTTGAACTTTCACAACACCGTTTTCAATTATTATCATATCTTTGTACTTTATCAGGTCATTTTTGTCTGTCGACAGCTGGCGGGTTCCGCCTCCTTCCGCCGACGCAAAATTTCTTTTTTGTCTATTTTCTTCTGTTTGAAAGCTTTTCACGTCAATATACCTCTTTGAAACAGTACACGTTGATGGTTGGAGAAATTCACT
>NC_068989.1:94687945-94690874 GCF_001194135.2 Octopus bimaculoides
TAACAATACAGGGACAATACAAATGAAGCGATGATCAGGCCACGCTCCAACCTCACAAGCCCCGATCTATCGCTGGTACCTTTTTTGTTCTTCTTTTTACGTCTATTCACACGGTTCCTTGCACGCACAACACTCGTGCAACATGCTTCCATCTCTTTTGGAACGTACACTCCGACAGACATCTCCTCTCCAGCCACACCTTCCTTTTCAAATGAAAAGTAAAAAATGAACGTAAATTGTGGCCAGAGATAAAGTTGCCTGTCTTAATTGCTTTTACCCTAGTCTTCCATACTGCCTCTTTCGCTATTGCTACAACCGTGAGAAGACAATTCTTACCTTCATTTGTTAAAACTCCCGGTGGGTCAATTTTTATAATTGACTCAGTCGACAGCTGTACTCTTCCTTCGCCGGACAACAGGTGTTCAGCATAAGCCCAGATGTGAGATATCTCCGGACACTGAACAACAGCATGAGAGACGGTTTTCCTGTATCCCCCGCTTACCAAGTCTTGCGAACTTATCCCAAACGGGCAAGGCACCTCTGTAGCATTGCCAGGTTAAGGACTTTTGGAAGTTGTCCAACGTTCTCAACCCGAATGTACGGTGAAACAGGCTGTCCAGTTAAATAAACCCGAGACCTAGATTCGCCCCCAGGCCATCGTCGCATTCAGACTCCACCAACCCACTATATAAAATCCGTGTGGAACCCCCACCGCTGGCGTTGCTCGAGTTCCGGAATAGCAAGAGGGCCTTACGGCACTCTTTATGCCCCTCACTCGACCTCAGTCTACGAGAACACCAGGCTTCCTGTTCGCAAAAACTTTTGAGCTCGGGGAACATTTGTCTGGCCACCATCCAGGAGAATCCAGAGATGCCTCAACCTCAACGCATGCCTGCGCATCATTAACCAAGGCATCCCTATACTTCCCTTTAAAGGCTTTTCACAGCAGACAGACCGTTTCGCAAGTGGTGACCTGCCCTTCCACAAAAACTGAAAGAGCTGTCTCTCCAACCTGATCAACCACAAATCCGGACAGGGCACGACGGTCAAGCGGTAGGTAATGACCGATGCGATAAACACTTTGGCCACCCACCCACCCCCTTCTGGGATAGCCACCACCAAGACGAGGTCTTGACTACTGCAGCCACCCTGCTCAATACCTCAGTCCAGTTTTTCTCTATCTGGAGGCCTGGTCAAAACCAAACTCCCAGCAACTTAACTTTAGATATCTCTCGACTGTTAACCAAGCTTGACAGAGAAGGCTATAAGTCAACCCTGCAGTTTTTCTTTCACCTCCATTCTGTTTGTTACTTTTTTTTTTATTTAAAAATCTTGACGCGTATTTTACCGAAAAATATTTTTTTTATCCTATGATTAACTCGCTTCAGTCGTTAGACTTCGGCCGTGCTGTAGCATCACTATCAAGAACTTTTAGCTGAATGAATCGATCCCACTACTTATTTCTTTTAAAACCTGGCACATTTTCTATCTGTCATTTTGGCGAACCTCTGATTTTACGGGACGTAAACAATCAAGCGATGGTGGGGGGGGGGACAAATACAAACAGGATCGAAGACACACACATACGGCTAGAGACACACAGAGAGAGACGACAGGCTTCTTTCATTTTCCGTCCACCAAATTAACTCACAAAGCTTTAGTTTAAGTATAATTCTCTGAAAAAGAAAATGTAAAAAGGAATAAAATGATCTTTTCTGACCCTTTCTGGAAGGAAAATCAAAATACAGAGAATTAGTACTAAATAAATCTGATAAGCAATTGCTGGATAATATTGATCTCCTAAGGTAATTTTGTGGAGGTAGCGTAGACCCAAAATGTACGGTCACGTGTCATATTATGCATAAGTGACGCTGATCGCATCGGCTACATGTAGTAGTTGGACAATAGTGTTCGATAATCATAAAATGTCGTAGTTGTAAAACCAACCCCAGAGAAATATGATGAATGGTGCGGAAAAGTAGCTCGAACCAAGATATTAAAACTTGAAAACATAATTACTTTTAAAGGAATCGACAACAGATTCCACATGAAAAATCCCAACTCCTCGCAACTGTGAAGAAACATTCCTGCTGTTCTGCTGTTCTGCTGTTCAATGATGTTATTCCAATTGTTCGAAAAAGTAAAACTAAAAGTAAAATTTTGAAAAGTACTTAAATTGAATCCTATGCTAGTAAATAGGGACTTCACAAAAGACAAAGAAAGTTTATCTGTAATACGAGGATGAGTCAAAAAAAGTAATGCCATTTTGTTTAGGACAGGTATAATTACCAGCACAGGAACATGCATCATACATCAAAACGAAGCTGGTCCTCTGTAGATAACATCCCTGTTCCTCAACATAGTCACCGTTTCTCTTAATAGAAATGTTCCCCTTTCGAATGAGAGCATGTATCGCTGCCCCGTAAAATTCTGTTGACCGTTCTTTCAGCCACTTCTTCACTACAGTTTTCACTTCCTCGTCACTGGAATAATATTTGCCTCTCAAACCCTCTTTCATGGGATGGTAGTCTGAAGGCACTAAATTTGGTGAGTGCAGGCATTGAGCCTTTCCGTCTTGCGGTCGGTAGTCAGGTCTCTCGGTACCCAACGGGCACACACTTTTGAAAAGCAAAGTGATTCGATAACGTTGTAAGCACTTCCATGTCTCACTTCAAGATTTTCTGTCAACTCATCAAGAGTTATGCGTCTGTCTTCTCTGATCAGAACATCTGCTTTTGCTTTATTGGCAGGATTCACAGAAGCGGACGGACGGACGGCCAGAACGGGGTTTATCGGCTACACTCACAGTTCCCACCTTTTCATCTTTCAGACGACGGACCCACCTGCATACATTGCTATAATCTAAAGTATTGTCATCAAAGACATTTTATAATCGTCGGTGGATGTCCACAAGGGTTTCCCCCTCAGC
>NC_068989.1:94691155-94696389 GCF_001194135.2 Octopus bimaculoides
TATATATATATAATGGGACAGTTGTTGATAAGCTCGAAACGATACATACTCAAAACGTTTTTGATCGGTAATATTTAGTCACATATATATATGTATGTATATATATGTATATGTATATATATATATTTATATATATATGTGTGTGTGTGTGTGTGTGTGTGTGTGTGTATGTGTGTGTGTGTGTATGTATGTATGTATGTATGTATGTATGTATGTATGTATGTATATATGTATATATGTATCTATGTATATATCGAAAGAAAGAGATAGTATAAATTCGGATTATGTAATACAGTTTTATAATGTAAAAATTATCGCTACCACGTCCTCAATGTACGTGGGTTTTTCAACGCGAAGTACTGCGGTCTATCGTCCGAGAAAAATGCTTTTAAAGACCTATACTGCTAAAAATATTCATATATAAAATGATTTCTTCCGGACGATGAACGAGAAATCACATTATTATCAACAATATATTTTAACGATAAAAATTAAATAAAACCAATAAAATGATCCGTACTAATATTTAATACAGTTTTCATCATTATAATAGTTATAGGATGTATTAGGTTTTCTTTTGATATTATTTGAGTTATTTGAATTAAGTTTATTGTCTTCTAATATGTCAGGGGTTGCAGAGAATCTTATTCCTGCAAATCCTTTAGTTATTTCTCTTCAGATTAAGCCTGAATAGTATTTTGTGTTTGCGTATGTTATTTTGCAGTTGAGAAATACGTCTGTGGGCGATTGTTCTTTGAGAAATATCTATTATTGTTTTGTGAGTTTGTGCTACAATTTATAAATGTAATTAATGGATTGCCGGGACCCCGTTCGTGTTAATAGATTAATTGTTTATAATTATGTATCCTAATTAATTCAAAAACCTCGTTATAGGCAGTATTTACAGCGGTATTCATCCGACGATAATTTCCGATATAGATGTGCCGTGTTTAAAAACACATTGCGTGATGAATATTGATGGGAGGTGGTACTCATGCTAGATGCGGTGAACGAGGACATCTGCCTCCATGGGCTTAATCAATCGGACGGATACCGCACACAATTTTACCTACAATGATAATTTTTACATTAAACATGAAGCCTTAAAAGCTACTATTTTAAGCTAAAACTTCTATTGCATATAACATATATGTGTGAGCGTGTGTGTGTGTGTGTTCGTACATATATGCGTGTATCTGTATCCGCTATGGGTCCCGTGCGTTGTAATCCTTTTTTTTTAAAGGTTTCCTATCATCATCTCAGCCAGTGTTGTATATTTGCAACTGTTCGACCTTCGGCCATTCAACACGCTATAACCTAATAATAGTATAGTTTTTATGTTTTATTTTCTACATAAATGAAAACATCTAAAGAATATAGAAAAAGTATTCTTTAATATATAAGCTCCGCTAAAAGCCACCGTTTAATTCTTCTCAATCATTTACTCTGCGACAGAACGAGTGTCTGGTGCCAACAAACTTGAATAAATCTACATATTTTTTTTTATTGATATTTGGATCAATACATAGAAAGATCAAGAGAAGGAAAGAAAAGCACATCGAAAGCTCTATGATTACACATATGTATGTGTGCTTGTGTATTTAGAGAGATTGATAGCTAGATAAGTAAGATTGGAGAGTGACAGGGCGAGAGAGAGAGATAGAGAGAGAGAGAAATAAAAGGAAAGTAAGAAAAAGAGAGAACAGAATCAAAGAGATTTTAGTGAACAAAAATAGGCATCATTAGGGTTATTCGTTTGGCTTTTACAATTGTCTGTTTTACAATTTGGTGTTTTCATTCTTCAATTTAGCTGTGAAACTACGTTTGATCAACGCTTTACTTTTACCACTTTAGTATGCATCTACTCCAGATGTCTAGACTGTAATTTATTACAAGATAAGACATTCTCATAATTAATGATATAGTAAACTATTTCAACAAATTCTTGTCTTTATTGTGGATTTAAACTCTAGCACTCTTTACTATTATTGTCACTAAAATGTCTCGTCGAATTTCATCATCAGAGACGACTGCTTCGGCCAAACAACATTTCTCTCTCTCTCTCTCCCTCACACGCACATGAACATGTTTGCAACAGGAGTACGTACGTGTACGTGTGTTTTTGTGTGTGTCACTGAAATCATTCACACACATACATACCCCCCCCTCTCTTTCGCTTGTTTTTTGTCAATCAATCCCACAGTCACTCACTAAAAAAAGGAAATACACACGCACATAGACATATATGCAATAGGTGTATGTACATCTTTTCCTCTGTGTGCATATGCCACTGAAGCCATTCACACATACATAACCTCTCTCTCTCTCTCTCTCTCTCTCTCTCTTTCTCTGTCAATCAGTCATAAATTCACTCACTACAAAAAGTGAACAAAATAATTTTCAGTTATCTCTATCTCTCTCTCTCTCCATCACATACGCACCACACTTTCTGTCTCGCACAGCTCCTCAAACACTATATATGTATATAACATGTGTGTGTGTAAAATTTCGGAAACTTTTCTCCGCAGCCACGGAAACGTTTTTCACGACAAATTCCGATATAATCGGAATCCACACCATCTGAAATGTATATGTTGAACATTTCATTAAAAACATCAATTTTTCTGGAGGTTAGGAGGGAGGCACCTGTGTTAGTATACTTTATTAACTATAAACACACTGTCTGCTAACATATAAAATATAAACTGAAGCTAAAATTTATTCAAATATTAATATTGTTTCTTCAGCTTACCGGAAAAGGACTCCTGGCTCGTTTTACTGCTGGCGAAGGATTAAAAAAACGAAGATATTTTTACTTATCTGGGCATTGCTCTTACATACAAATTAACAACAATTCGACTCGAGAGATAAACACAAACCACCTCGTGCTGACTGCAAAACACCCACCAAATTAGCCGGAAACACACACACACACACGTCCATTTCATATATTTTCTTTCAATTTCTGTTCTCTGCAAATAAATTTTTTAGGGATACAACTGCTTACAAAAATAGGGATTAATGTATATTTTTTTTTCTATGTTCATAATTAAATCAATATTTTCATGATTAGACAGAGGTCCAATAGAACAACTCTCAGAAGCAGACTACGTACAAATATGTCAATCATCACGACACACACCTTCACTCACTCACTCTATCTCTCTGTCTCACCCTCTTTCTCTCTCACATACACACGTGCAAGCACGCACACACGCACACACGCACACGCAAACACACACACACACACACGTCCATTTCATATTAACGGCGGCGAGCTGGCAGAAACGTTAGCGCACCGCGCGAAACGCTTAGCGGTAGTTCGTCTGCTGTTACGTTCTGAGTTCAAATTCCGCCGAGGTCGACTTTGCCTTTCATCCTTTCGGGGTCGATTAAAGAAGTACCAGTTACGAACTGGGGTCGATATAATCGACTTAATCCGTTTGTCTGTCCTTGTTTGTCCCCTCTGTGTGTAGCCCCTTGTGGGTAGTAAGGAAATAACACACGTCCATTTCATATATCTTCTTTCAATTTCTTCTCTCTGTAAGTAACGTTTTTACGGACCCGAAATGATAAGGTTGAAAAACGCTGTTATAGATGATGCCTAACCGAAAACGATCCCCGCCACATCACCCAAACAGACCGGGTGAAACTGGGCTTAGCTGCTAGTGTACCTATAATTTTACTGGAAACATCTGTAAGACAGATTTGCTCCAATAAAGGAATTAATTATATTAAAAACATCATTTTTAACTTGTTCTTATATATCACTCGTTAACAGCCATTTTATCGGGAGCCCATCCACGGCTTTACAAAATAGTGTAACTTGGAAACCCACCACAAGATTAATTGGAGTTATTCACTAATCTCACTAATTTTGTTAGCCTGGTGTGCCAACAGAGAGTTTATGAAGTATTTTTCCCAGATCGATAATCCCTCACTATTTCTAATATATATATATATATATATATATATATATATATATATACATATATATATATATCATGGACGTACTATCTGGGTAGGCAAAGTAGGCAATGCCTACCTTGAATAAAATAGATCGATAGCTAAATTTTCCTTTTATGGCAAATTATACATTTAATTCAATAAAATTATGAAGGTTACTGTGATTACAATGCATAAAATAGTGCATAAAGTCATCCGAAACTCCATTGAATTGGGAAACATAGTGACTGGACGAAAAGAATGTCAGCGGGAGGCTATTAAGGAAGGTGTAAATATTGCGGAAGAAATTACAAACAGGCTTCAGTAGAATCCACTATATTCTGTTGTCTGGCTAAAAGTAGCAGCTTTGGTATACAATCCCACAAAAGACCATATTTTGATAAAGTACTAGATTAACAGTGGCTGCCAAGGACCAATAACATAGGCACGCATACGTACACGCACACACACATGAATGCACACACACACACACACACAAATACACCCACACACACACAAATACACAAAGTCATACACACACACACACTTACACAAACACACATACACGCTCATATATCGTTCAAAAAATAAGAAATTAAATAGCTAGTATTTCAGAAATAGTTTATTTGGTAGTTTTGAAGCATACATACATACATACATACATACATACATACTCACACACGCACGCACACACGCACACACACACACACACACACACACGACACACCCACAAATATATCCATGTGCATGCGGATGCACACTGTGAGTATGCACCGCTTACCACGCACTATACACCCACTCACCTTCATTCATGCGCGCGCACACATATTTGTCTTTGCATGATTTACGCGAAACATAACTCATTCTAAAATTTTGACATGTGTATCTCTTTCTTCTTCTTTGTTTTTCCTTCTCTCCCGGTAAAATATTTATTAACATTGACTTTTATTTATATTTTAAGCAATACATTTTACAACAATCAGGTGGTTTCCATTTAGACTGGTATATTGCCAAGTTCGATTGTGTGCCATCTATAGTTACTGTATCGAAATAAAAGGGAGAAGCTATCGGATTTTTTTTTTCCTTTGCTATCTCAAAGGAGAAAACTGAATTGAAATTGAACCAGATTAGAAATAAAGATAAGGAAATTGAATATTTGTATCTGGGCAGAAACTATAAAATTTCAGCGCGCTAAGATTTGTTTCTTTAATTTCTTCCGTTTATTTTCTTTCATTTTTCATATAACGTATCTATCTCTCACTTATGTATATATATATATATATATATAT
>NC_068989.1:94696662-94697943 GCF_001194135.2 Octopus bimaculoides
TATATATATATATATATATATATATATATATATACATACATATATATGCGCATACACACACACATATGCACACAGAGACAGACAGACAGACAGACAGACAGACAGCCAGACGGACAGATACACGTGCTTATTTACAAGCATACTTATTGATAGAAAGGTTTTCGATCCGAATATCCTTGAAAGAAGAATTTACGACATTCTAATCCAAGTCGTTTCTTGCTGAGCAAGTAAAGTTTATTATCTATGTATTTACTATTTCTCTTGTTTTGTTTTTTGTTGTTTTTCTTCCAGTCTAAGATATTTATGGAAACATCGAAGAATTACACACTCTGAAAATAGATTAGTTTCAACAAATGCCAGGATTGGAAGAGGGAACCAAGAGACGGGATGAGGATTTAAGAGAGAATATTATTGGATGTAAGGAGAGAATTAGAACGAAAAGGAAGATGAATCTAGTCGGACAGCGTAACGCAAGGGTTAGCATACTTTTCGTTTCTAGGCCACTCGCTTATAAATAACTTGGAGATAAACATGTACACATTCATGTCTGCGCATAAACAAACGTTGGCAAACACGCAGGAGTATCTACATACATACATACTCAGTGTAAGATTTATTTATATTAATTTGAATGCATTTAACCGGTTTCACGGTTATGTGACTTTCAGACGAGTAAGATATGTGAAATGTGGAGGTATTTCACAAACTATCACATTTCTGGACGTTCTTCCAATATTCGTTAGTTTTTATTGACAGAATGTGGATTAGATTGTTCTTATTTAACATTCAGACTGATTGGTTGAAGATATTCACTTGGTAAGATACGAGAATGTGTTTGCCAGTTATCTGCTACGGCCGTGTACTAAAGCCATGTGATAGCCACTTGTGAGGATCAGGCCAAATGTTTAGTCTATTCAATATGTCATGTAACAGTCACAGGAATAGCTACAAATGGTGAAAGTGGCGTTTGAATGATGGGTTGATGGGGCCTGGTGGTTGTTTCAAGTTGCTGTATAAACATGTTATTTTCATTAGCGAAGGCCTGGTGGCTAGTTAGTGCCATATATATGACTTTATTGAATGGTTGATTCTCAATCTTGCACGTGTGCACATACATATACACGCACACATATGTTTAATTATATATTCATACATTTATATGTGTACGTGCATGTGTCCATATTTAAGTAACATTTAAAACAGCTGATGATAATAAATTACGTTTCAAAAGATAATTGTGAGGGATTTAATAAAATAAGAAGATAACAAAAAAAAAAAAAA
>NC_068989.1:94697953-94698739 GCF_001194135.2 Octopus bimaculoides
AAAAAAAAAAAAAAAAACAATGTGATATTTTAAATGGTAAAGCAGACATAAGAGATTTCCCTTAGTACATAAATTCATTCGGAGAATTTAATTCTTGAAGTTATCCTAGCATTTTGAGTTCTTTCTCCAATTAAGGGGGAAATTCTGATTCCTTGAGTAGTTTTGTGTCTGTCCCTTACTACATCGACCCTTAGTCTGTTCTAATCTATGCGTAGCCCCTTATATGCTAGAGAGCATCAATAAAAATAGGCCAAAGAAAGGATTATATTTTAACTCTTCGAATGGATGTACGGATGTAAAGGTTCCTAATATTATTGGCTAGCTGTTTACAAATAACTGTTACCTAGATCATTCCCAATCGACACACACACACATCAAAAACAATCCCCTACGCAAAATAAAGTATCAATCCTTCTATTGCTTCACGATGTAAAATTTTGTGTCTTTAGTCGCTTTCCCATCTCTCTAATCACCACTCACACAGAAAATAATTCTTTACTATTTCAACAAAGATTAGCGTATTTCGGGGCATAAAATGTCATTTTCTTCGTCCTCTCAATATAACCTCTGATACAGTGATTAATATTTTTAATGGACTAAAAGCAAACGAGAAAATATTTCTCTCATCCCAAACATAAAAATTTCTAATGGCACAGATCGCTAGTTTACCATCATTCCGTTATTTTTAACTGTACATATATGCATGCATGCATACATTCATATATGCATACATATATGTGTGTATATGTTTACACTCGCATATACATATATATATATATATATATA
>NC_068989.1:94700177-94707333 GCF_001194135.2 Octopus bimaculoides
TATATATATATATATATATATATATGAATGTGCATTATACATATTTATATAGAGTTATAGAGAAACATCAATACTTTACTTGCCTCACTGTACTTTAAAATGTGTCTATTCAGTGAATAATTTCTGTATATGTATGTCTAAGTGTATGTGGGTGGGGGTTTGTGTGTCTGTGTGTGTATGTCTGCATGCGCGTGTGGGCTTCCCTGTTGATAGTAAATTGAAACATTTATAAAATTTTAGAAGTTTTATAACTTCACGCTGAATAATTCCTTGAAAGGTTAATACCGAGACATGCGCTGACACCGACAATTTACGCATAAACAAGCGCGCGCGCACACACGCAGTTTCTTATTATACATACACACACACATACATTCAATAAATATTCATGCACGGTCACATATACTTACAAATCTTTATGTATATGAGTGTGTAATATAACCATGTGGGTGTGCGTATGTTTGTGTATGTGTGTGTGTATGTGTGTGTGTGTGCGTGTGTGTGCGCGCGCCTCTATCTCTCTTTATCTCTCACACACATACACACATACACAGACTCACATACAAAGATACATTTTTCAATTTATTTGTCTCTACGTGTGCGTACATTCTCTTTTTTTTCCGTATATAACGTATGTTGCCAAATTTTGTTTACTTCTTCGCATGCAAATATACATATATACATTCATGCACACACACACACACACACACACACACACCTATATATATATATATACATATGAATATATACACACACCTATAGATTTAAAAATACATATATAATAACGTGGGTCCCTCTATGTATCCATGTGTAATGTGTGTGTGTGTGTGCATACATTTGTAAGTGTACGAAACGTCTTTCATATGCTTCAACGCTAATTGTAAGGTCACCTAGGAGAGGAATATTCTGGCTTTGTGTTGGGCATATAACTTCGAATGTTCAACAGCATATATAAAGATATTATGGAAAAGAATTGAAAAATTGCTCATGTGATGAGCACTTGGTGCGATATTGTATATGCATGTGTGTGTTTGCGTGAGGGTTGCGTTAGAGTATGTTGAGTTGTGGTCTGTATTTTTTAATAAGAATATTTTTCCTATTTATTCGTGTTTGGTCAGTGGTGGTGTCTTGGCAATGGTATAGTGGGAAAACTAGGAACTTATTTTGTGCACAAAGATCTAAGTGACCACTAAGTGGTATCTGTCTTGTGTATATATACGTGTATATCTATTAAGGGACGAAGCATTTGCTTGAGAGTGAGGGCATATGCTCAGAAATTATTCCGCTCATTTACAAAAACATATAAAGTTGCTCTTTCCCCTGTTATTCCTCTGGTTGATGAGAACAACACTCTACATGATGCAAAATCCATGTGCGAGATAATGAAGAGACAATACTGCTCTGTCTTCACGAACGCTAATGCAGTTGATCTGGCTAGTACCAGTGATGTAAACCCTCAGCTAACCATAGCTGACATAACTTTTGGTGCTCCTGATATCCTAACAGTAATAGATAAGATGAAGCAAAACTCGGCAGAAAGTCCCAATAAGTTGCCCGCCACTGTCCGGAAGAGGTGTCGACATCAAATTGCACCCCCTCTGGCTGAGCGCTGGAGAAACTCACTTCATGCATGTTACATTCCGGATAATTTTCCTTCCCAGTCTGTCGTTGCAATCTTCAAAAAGGGAAACAAATCTCTTGCAGTGAACTACCGTCTGATTTCACTCCTTATATCATTAAAGTACTTTGAGAGGGTGGTGCGATCGCGAATAACTCACTCCCTCAACGACAACAATCTCCAGAATCCCAACCAGCATGGTTTCCATGATGGCAGGGACTGCCTGTAGCAGCTTCTGCACCATTTTCATGACATTTTAATGGCTTTGGGAGAAGGATCAACACTGACGTCATAGACCTTGATTTCAGCAAAACATTTGCCAGAGTGGACGACAAAATCCTGCTGAAGAAACCGTCCAACATTGGGGTCCGTGGAAAGCTGCTGCAGTGGATAAAGTGTTTCCTGGCGAACAGAACCCAACATGTAGTGTTTGAGGGAATACGATCCAACTCAGCCAAAGTCAGTGTTGGTGCCCCACAAGGTACTGTGTTAGGCACACTTCGCTTCGTTATCTACCGATGTAGATAATGAAGAGGAGTGGGCGTCATCAAACATTCTACATTGAAAATGTCTGCAGATGATTCCAAACTCCAGAAAGCCATAAACGGTGTGGGAGACCGAACATGCCTTCAGTCGGATCTGTTTGTTATTGTCCAATGGGCGGAAAATAACAATATGCTTCTGAATTAAGATAACTTTCATTTGATCCACTTTGGGAAGGAGGTTACTCTGAAACTGCTATATGCCCTTACCTCGGGTGACTCCCTAGTGTCATCCAACAACACCAGATACCTTGGAGTAACTGTTGATAACAATCTAAGCTGGAGTTCCTACGTAAACAGCAAGATTGACTTGACTCGCAAGATGTGCTCCTGGATTCTTGTACAATGTTGCCCACGTCACTTTTCATTAGTTCATTATTATATCTAGTTTTGCTGCAGTTTAGCAGGTGCTACCTGAGTGATACTATACAGCATTCAAAGGCCGTTTGCACTGATCTTAGGCCTCTACCACTTCTTAGGTAGAGCTTGTCAACATCATTGTTTCTGTGGAAGTTCCCAGTTGTTGTCAGGATTTTGCGGGTTTTGATATCTATGGTATGAATTTCCTCTACAGACCAATCAAGTATCCCGAATGTTGGCATCAGCACTGCTACTGCAAATGCATTGTGGTATATTGTTTCGTTATTTTCCTACGTCTGCTGTAATATTCCCGGGTCACTCTATCTTTATCCACAGTGCGTTTATATGATACATTTTCATTTATGCCTAGGTACTTGTAACATTCTTTTTGTGGAATGGGTGAAATAGAGAGACCGTTGATGCACAGATTTTGGGATTCGGGGACTGACTTTCCTCATTCTACGTATGTATGTGTGTGTGTATGTTTGTATGTGTGTCTATGCATGTGTGTGTGGCGGGGTGCCTAAACTGGAAAGACCTCTTCTTTCAAACATGTTATACTGAAACATAGCTAATGAGAAAATATGAAAAAAATCTTTAATAAAAACATCAAATTTGAACGTAGTCTACTTTTATGATATATGTATGCATGTGTGTATATTGCGTATGCCTTCAGAAACGGATACATACGTATACTTACATATATACGTATATATTCATGTATGTGTGTGTGTATACACACATACACACACACACACACACACACACACACACACACACACACACACATATACGTAAAGATACATTATTGGAGGTGTTACCAGTCTATTTCTAGAACTCCTGACAATTCCGTTCCAATAAGTGCTTTCATCTACTTCCACTTACAAATGACATCCGTGACAAGTAATTACCGATCACATTTATCTGGTAAATAGACATATTCAATAAATTCTCCAACGTTAACACAAGTTGTTTTCTTAATATTTGACTTAGTTTTTTATGAAGGAATCAGAAATCTCACAGTAATGACGTTGCGATATCAACAAGTATCAAAAGTCCTTAACTGGAAATCAGAAGAAATAATTATATTTTAAATTGAAATTCCTGATAGCATGAGATATTTACACTTTACAGTAGGAATTAAAATGCATGTAATACAGATTACTAAAACGCAATATATATATATATATATATATACACGCACACATATATATATATGTCTGTGTGTGTGTGTGTGTGTGTGTGTGTGTGTGTGTGTTTGTTTATATATATATATTCGAGAACATACGCAATTCTTTCTTCTAGTGTTCCTTATTTTCTCAAGGTTAAATTTTGTATTTTGCATATGTAGAAAAAGTTCTCATTTCTCCTCCTTGCCGAAATAATTAGAATAATATTTATTTCTTTATTGCTCACAAGGGGCATAGAGGGGACAAACAAGGACAGACAAAGGGATTAAGTCGATTACGTCGACCCCAGTGTGTAACTGGTACTTATTTAATCGACCCCGGAAGGATGACTGGCAAAGTCAACCTCCGTGGGATTTGAACTCAGAACGTAACGGCAGACGAAATACCACAAAACGTTTCACCCGCGTGTTAACGATTCTGCCAGCTAGCCGCATTTAAATATTCTTTTCTACTGTAGGTACAAGGATCGAAATTTGGTGGGAGGGGACCAGTCAATTAGATCGACCCAAGTTCGTAACTGGTACTTAATTTATCGACCCCGATGGGATGAAAGACAAAGTTGACGTCGGCGGAATCTGAATCCAGAATGTAAAGTCAGACGAATAATTAAAATAATATTAGCCATTGACTAGTATGTTCCTTTATAATAACACAACTATTTCTAATTAGATTTTTTTGAAAATACCCCAGATTAGATTACAAATCAAAACGGAGTGAGACTGAGACCGGAACCATGTAGTTGAGAAGTTAACTTCCTACCACACAGCCACGCCTGCGCCTCTTCTAGAAGACAATTTTATAATTTTCCCATTTTGTTTTCCAGTGCTATTAAACCTAAAGACAATTAGCAAGCGAAGGAACACTGAACCACATGGCAGCGCTTCCACAAACCCGTTAACATTACTCTTACTACACTACTTCGTGGGCACTTTGTCAATAAACCATACTGCATTACAGAAAAGGAAGGTAATACGATATCTCAATGCAATCTCTATTGTCATCTGTATTTCATAAATGTGTAGACAATAAAACAAACAAAAGAAACACATTCAAAGTGAGGCAAACGATATAGTTTCTGATTTTTACCAAGGCCTGCAGCGTTCCCGCCCTGACACACAGTGTGCACATTTCATCATCCAATTTTGATTTATGTTCTTGATTAATAGGATGTGGTTCAGCTTTGTAGATCCCGTGATCTCACAGCTTTCTTCGCATATCTATCGATCAGATTTTAGTGTTTCTGCAGGGAAGATATATTATTGAAATAAAATAGTTAAATCTATCGCATATCCTATTTATTTCTTATTCTGAACGTGAAACTCCCGTTTTTGGATTTATGACCAGTAAGTCAATAAATCTATTGTTGAACACTGCAGGGACACAATTTTCTTTTCTATCGCTAATGAGAAATGTCTCTTCGCCTTAAATCAGACGCCATATTGCTTCAGTAAGAATCTGTGTTAGCAATAGTTTACATTGTAAGGCGGCCGGCACTTGGCGAAAAAGAAAAGAATGATAATTTATGGCACAGATGTATTCCTTGGTAAATTAAAATATTTATTGCAAATTCTTATATATCATATACAAATATCCAATAAATATTTCTAAAATTGATGATTTAAAAGTCTAAATTTCTTATTTATGTCATGCTAGAGAGAAACTTGCAAATGGTTCTGAGTTAATTAAGCGAAATCTGAATTAAAATGATGTAAGATATTATAATATATTTCGCTGTTTTAAGAGATAACTGCAATTAAAGGAACGTCATTGTTTTGATCTAATTTTTTCCAACATTAATTCTTTCAGTTGCATATATATGTGTTTGTGTGCATGTATATAAATACACACACGTACATGCACACATATATACCTGCATACGTATATGAATTCCTCTTTAGCGACGAAATCACTATTAGTTCAATTTCGTAATCTGTATGTCATACTTAGACCATGTCATACTATTGAAATCTTTCTAAGTTGCAGAAGTCACCTCGGGAAGCTGCTCTAAATTATGGGTAGTGCTAAAAAATGCAGAAATACATCAACAGCAAGCGAAAATTGATATGCTTCATATATATGCTTGAATTATGGTATATTGATCGCTAATTTTAATGAATTGTACTTCCGTTCATAATAATAAATGATATGCATCTTGCTAGCTAAATACGATATTAGTGATTTTTCAATCAATATTTAACTATATCTACTGGTGGCCGATTTTCACGTAGCATGCAGTATCAGTGTATAATTATTACAGCTGAAGCTAAAAGAAAATCTTTCGTGTATGTATATATAATGGACTAAGGGTAGCAGGAGCATACACGAAGACGGAAAGTGTCACTGAAGAGGTCACAAATGTGTGGCGAAAGATTTCCGGACAATGGACATGAGTTAGAATAAGAACAGTAATAAACGAGTGAAAAACGAATATACAGTGCATGTGATTACTTAGCAAAAAAAAAAAAATTACCATCCCGAAATACAACACACGGTTTCACATCAGGAATATTGCAACACGAATCCATAAACTTAATGTGTGTATGTGTGTGTGTGTGTGTGTGTGTGTGTGTGTGTGTGTGTGTGTGTGTGTGTGTGTGTGTGTGTGTGTGTGTGTGTGTGTGTGTGTGTGTGTGTGTGTGTGTGTAGTTTGTGTATTCATTTGGCAAGGTGTGACTCTTAGTCTGCAATCATATATTGGAATATATACAGCACTGTTATGTTTCATTTCACCAATGGAAATTCCTGCACTCGTTTTTACATCATGTCAGTGCGTCAGACAAAATGCCGTGCGGGGTTTAGATTCACTGCTCTGCTTTCTTAGTTCAAATACCACTGTGGTTAATTTTGCCCTCATTTCATTCCAGTTATCCCCTACCACCACATTTCTCGTCTCCCACCATATCCTATACCTCCCAGCAAATTCTTAGTCTTGTGCCTATCTCAAAATCAATAATGAGTGTCGGTTAACTAGTAAACTAATTTATTGATCAATTGCTTGATGAAACATTTTATGGAGCCATCAGTAAGTTTTTCTGCGTCCGTTGTCATAATATCCGACTTTATAAACGGCATGCTTTCATCTGCTTTTCTCAATGCTAATGTTCATCACTTATTAGTTTTAAATACTTGGCCATGGCAGATGTGACCAATATATCTATATATATAAAGATGAGAATGTGTGTCTGTCTGTCTGTCTGTCTGTGTGAATCCCTAAAACTCGAGAACTACACAACTAATTTCATTCAAATTTTACAGATGCCTTACTTAGGGTTCCAGTTGTGTTTTAGTCAAAAAACATTTTAACTTCTTGCAGAGTTCGAGCCCACAGCAACATAATATCTCCTCCACTATTTAAGTATTACGTGTCAAAAGTGAAACAAAAACGCTCATGTCAAATACTTTCACTTTAAAAATGAAACTATTCTACTAACTGAAACAATCACATA
>NC_068989.1:94708036-94724378 GCF_001194135.2 Octopus bimaculoides
GGGTCTTTTTATTATCACTATGACACACATAGTCCCCAGTTGGTAACATTGATTTCAAGGCCCTCCTAGATGAGAGACTGGCATTCCACTTAATATCTATGTTCCATGCTGGCATGGATTGGAGAGTTATTAATGTAGAAATATGGTATCATAGCTACTAACAGTTGAGGGTTGCGTAGTCTAGACGGCGTTTTTAGATTTCATTATTCTCTTTAACCCGGGCAAAGCCGGGTATTTCTGCTAGTATATATATATCAGATCATCCCATAAGTTCTGTCCGAATTTTGAATAAAGAAAACAAGTGATCAAATTTAATTGTAATTTCATCGTCAATGTACTTTCCCTGATTATCTATGATTTCCTTCCATCTATTTACAAGCTTTTTATTCCCTTCAATGTTAAATTCTTTTGGTTTCAAAGCGAAAAACTCTGAAATGTCAGTTTCGACCTCCTCCTGGCTTGCGAAAGTTATGCCCCCCAAATGATTCTGTAAACTACGAAACAAATGGTAGTCTATAGGAGCAAGGTCGGGAGAATAAGGTGGATGAGGAATTTTTTCCTAACCAAGCTCTTCGATCTTCTGTGATGTGATCTTTGCAGTGTGGGGTCGCGCATTGTCCTGATGAAACATCACTCCTTTTCGATTCACTAAAGCGGATCTTTTTTTCTTCAACGCTTGGTTCAAACGCTCTAAACGCTCTAATATACTCCGGTCGGTTCCTTCCTTATTGGAATCATATTACACACACACACATAACCACGCACACACACAAATACGCGCGCGCGCGCGCAAACACGCGCCTTGTAAATATACTTATAAGTTTTAACCGTATACTGACTATAGAAAATAGCCTAGTATTGGCTCCTATAAGACCACAGCGAAAAGAAATGGCATTACCATGCGTGGGAATCGAACCTACAACTTTACTTTCACTATAAGTATGCTGATTACGCCAGCATACTTCCCATCCATTTCTACCCCACCACTAAATTTAGAAACTATGATTTCATAGTAGTAAATATATCCGTATTCTGCGTAAGTTAAGAAACGGTGACAAGGTGAATTTCTATGCAAACAAATTTCACTCTATTAGCGTGGCATCTTGGGCAAGTGTCTTCTACTATAGCCACGGGCCGACCAAAACTTTGTGAGTAGATTTGGTAGACGGAAACTGAAAGAAGCCCGTCATATATATGTATATATATATATATATATATATATATATATATATGTATGTATGTATGTGTATATGTTTGTGTGTCTGTGTTGTGCCCCCCAACATCGCTTCTCAACCGATGCTGGTGTGTTTACGTCCCCGTAACTTAGCGGTTCGGCCTAAGAGACCAATAGAATAAGTACTAGGCTTACAAAAAATAAGTCCTGGAGTCGATTTGCTAGATAAAGGCGATGCTCCAGCATGGCTACAGTCACATGACTGAAACAAGTAAAAGAGTATATAAATCCTAGACCGTGTGTGTGGTATTGATGAGCCACAATAAAGGTGAAATATCATTATCTACTACTCGGTTTCATTTCGAGGCGAGTTGCCTTGCCTGGTCTGTGACATTCAGGTGTTCTTAAACACTTAGCGCTATTTAGGGAGATTTCCGAAGCTCTTGTTATCTCACGTCCTTATTTCTTATTGTACCCGCAACGATATAATGTTATTTTGTCCTGTCCTCGCACATATTACTCAGCTTTTCTCTGTAGCTCTCTGTCTCTCGTTCTCGTTAAATTACAGTGATCTTGGTTTTACATAGCGTGAAACCACTAAAACAGCTGCAAATGTTCTTTGTATCGTGTTTTCGTGTTCCTTTTCTGTCCGTTATGTTTTCGCTCAGTTTTCGTCTATTCTTCCCCTGCTCTGTCTAACTTTTGAATATATATATATAATAGGTTGTTCAGTGTCCTGTTCTTACTGACGATGATAGATTGTGATTTGAGAGAGTGCTCTCTGATACTTTTAGCAGATTTTGTCGAATCACGTGGGTTGTACCTGGCAGGTTCGAAGTAAATTTGTTTATTTTCAGATGAACCCAGATCGAACAAATGTTTGTTAAAAAGCATCCCCGCGCTGCTTATCTCATTCTATTTTGTATATTAGGATTTATATATTGTCTCATATGTACTTCATGTAAAAAGGTAGAGTTTTATTAGAGAGATGTAAGCATTTACGTTTATTTAGAGACTAGCTGGTATGTATTATGGCACTCGACATGAAGCAAAATATTGTTACCGACGATAAAATACGCATACCAGATGTCTATGAGAAAACAATTTTTGTTTCTCACACCCTCTCGCTTTGTCTTTACTTTCTGTTTCATTATTTCATGGAGATGATTGGTATACAAGAGAGTGTGAAATACATGTCATTTAAGAAGAGTTTTATAAGTAGTGATACGAACTACTGACGCTATTGCGATTTCATATATCGATATACTTACAAGAGCATCACTATAAAAAGGATGTGCATAATTATTTGACTTCACGAATTTCAAGGAATATTTCTGCAGGATTCTTTTTTATTTTTACAATTACTATTAAATATATCCCACGTAGCAGAATATCGTTTATCAATAGACATTATGTGTATTCCAGCCATATGGTGACGTAATTAAACCTGCTAATTGAAAGACTGTTCTTAACCAATCGTTCACAGAAAAAGCAATATAAAATATATTGCTCAAACATATGAGAGAATTCTTTTAACGATTACCACAATAACGTGCTTCAAAGCTACTTTGTTCAATAAAATTCATGTCCTAAAAAGAAGTTAGAAATTCGATTATACATGTCTTGACCACATGTTACCTTATTTGCAATTGTATATTTATTAATGGTGTTGTTTGTGTGTATATACAAGCTATTCTAACTTGTGCCGGAGTTAATTTTCATAAGCAGTGAAGTAATTAGGAATTTTCTCTAATGCGATATTACATATAAGAAAGAGATATAGATTTATTTGATATTTGTAACTATTTTATTATCGCACTCATCCTTTAGTTGCGACATTTTACGTTCTGATTTCAAATCTCGTTCTGGTGAGATTTGGCCTTTCATCTTCCCGTAGTCATGAAAATAAATACCTCTCAGGTACTGAGTTTATATAATCAAGTTTGGCCACCTTCACATTTAAGTATTGTGTCTAGGTGTGTAATCAATATTTCAATGTAGTGTCTAATGATTAACTTAACGTCGTTAGGGAACCAGGTAAACATTGCTACGATGACGATACAGGTCTTTGAAGTGAGTATTTCCACCTCGCTGGAAATAAATTTATTTTGGACACTCAGTATTAATTGAATGTTACGTCGTTTGTAGTTTTGCGCTCAAACTTAACCCCAAAATTTAGACAGTGACATTAGGAAATGACCATAAATTGTTCACATTTTAAATTACAATATTTAGATATCGTTTCCAGGTGTTCGTTAGATGACAGGAATTGGTTTAAGTCTAGAGAAATCAATTTATGTTAGCTGTCTTTGCTGTTTCCTCTGATATGGTCTATCATTATAATTGCTCCAAAGATGATTATTCGGTCTTCATTTCAAGCATTGCATATCAAGGACATTTGTTATAAATCTCTTAATCAAGGAGGAAACGCAGTGTCGAAGAGGATTTACAGGATCTTTGATACTGGTGCAAGAAAAGAGAAAGGTATTCTTAATCCTAAAACGGTGGGAAAGAGTTAGATGTATGTATCAAACAGGCAAAACGGGTGATTTGTATACTTATTTTCACTTTAAATTAGTTGAAAATCTATAACAATAAAATTTACAATCTTATGAAAATGTTCCGTAAAATATCCCCTTCCATTTCATGATGGAAAATATGTAAAATTATTGCAGCATCAATTGATAACGATAGAATTTCTCTAATGAAACATGAATTGATGATGTCCGCCGTTTAAGGATTAAAGAGGTCCGAAACGGTTCCATCAGATTTAGTTCTAACAAATTCACTTGAGGACTTGGATGTATAGTTAAGCCGAATGACTGATTAGGTCTCACCCAAGTTAGCCATGGTGGGGTTTGATCTCAGAGCGCAAAGGACGGAGCAAACCTCACAAGATATACTGCCCGCCAGACGATTTGATATTTCTACGCGTCCACCGCTGTAGATTTTTCTACTCTAGGCACAAGGTCCGAAATTTTTGGGGAGGGAACCGGTCGATAAGATCTACCTCAGAATGCAACTGGTAATTAATATATCGACCCCGAAAGGATGAAAGGCAAAGTCGACCTTGGTGGAATTTGAACTCAGAACGTAAAGACAGACGAAATACTGCTAAGCCTTCCGCCCGACGTGCTTTCGTTTCTGCCAGCTCCCCCCGCCTTCCCACCGCTGTAGACTGGAAAGGTGAGGAAATCATAAACAGATCTTTCGTCGCTTCTTTATAAGTTTGTTCGATTCGTTCAGATGAGTGGGTTGTGAGAAAATAAGATATTTAGAGTGACACTGTGACACTGGTGGACTATAAATGTTACGCGAGTTTTGTTGTTAGGTTTATTAGGAAGCCTCTTTTATTTATAGAATCAGCTTCATTGTATTGCAAACTTCTACAAATTATGGTTTCAAAATTTTGGATGGGAGGAGACTAGTCGTTGACATTGACCTCCAGTACTCAACTGGTATTATTTTATTGACACGAAAGGATGAAAGGCAAAGTCGAACTCAGCAGAATTTTTACTGAGAACGTAAAAACAGACGAAATGTCGCAAATAACATCGAACAATATAAAAGTATAGAGTACTGTGCTGATTATAGTTCGAGGATTAATCGTGGTGTGGGAAGGTCATGGTGGAAGTTCTAATATGGTAGATAGTACATTACAAAACTGTAATAAATGAAAGCTTACAGGTGACTTCGTTTTTGTTTAAATCACATTTAAAATAATTGAACAACAACTTTGAATATGATTTATAATTCCATATCATAAATTATTTATCATGGCTACGTAATAGGAATATATGTATATCGTAAGCGCAGGAATGGCTGTGTGGTAAGTAGCTTACTACCAACCACATGGTTCCAGGTTCAGTCCCACTGCGTGGCACCTTGGGCGAGTGGTTTCTACTATAGCTTCGGGCCGACCAAAGCCTTGTGAGCGGATTTGGTATATGGAAACTGAAAGAAACCCATCGTATATATATGTGTGTGTGTGTGTGTGTGTGTGTGTTTGTATGTGTGCCCCCCCTCCTACATCGCATGACAATCGATGTTGGTGTGTTTCACACACGAGCGACAACGGAGGTAACTTTGAGCCTGGATTACTCCATAGTAATATATCTGTATGTGTAAGATTTTTCTCGCTTCCGTCAATTGTGTCTGTATTGGCAACTGAAAGTTGAATGTGTGCTTTGCTTACGTTTTCTGTCTTTTTCTTGTAAATGTGTTTTTATATAATTTTACAAACAGTGGGTGGATGTGTATAGATGTTTTCGCATCGTTTATGTGTAATTTATGTGTGTGTGTGTGTGTGTGTGAGAGAGAGAGAGAGAGAGAGAGTGTGTGCGTGTGTTTGTGAGTGTGTGTGCGTGTGTGCTTGTGTGTGTGTATGTGTTTGGTACTGGTTTGTGTGACTTAGTTTTGACTTGATGAATGTCTTGGTGGTGCTGTTATGGGAAGGATGTATCTTTACGTATGTGTAAATGATTGCACTGAGTCGAGTGTGTAGGAACTGTTTTATGTGCGCGCGCATATTTTTGGGTGATATTGACAAAGTGTTCGGTGGGGGTGTTGCTTTTGCGTTATGTTCGGTTACGTACGCGTGCATGCTGTGCGAACAACTTCGCTGTGAAGACATTTATCAAAACCAACGCAGAATATCTAAATACTTCAAACCAAATAGCACCACAAGCGCAAAAGTGAACCCCCACCCCACTACCAACTAACACACGTAAGCAGACAGGAAAAAAAACACACACGCGCACACTCCGTAACAAACAACACTACTCGTGTAAATATGTACAAACCAAACAAACAAAAACATACGCATATGTGCTCCACTTCCACGCATTCCTACAAACAATCAGTCTCTACGAATACGTATGACGTTGGCAAACACTTTCCATGAAGACCCTGTTGCACGTCTACACATGATATATAAATGCACCCTCACACAATATTTAAACAACACACTCTAGTACAACAAAACAGACACACAGACAGACCCAAAGCAAATCTGCACACATACAAACACACATCGCTAATTTACATCCACAGGCGCTGTTTCTAGATTACCTCCCTTTATACATTCATTAAAGCTAATTCGTAAAGACGTTTCATTCAGATGACAACAGACACATACATGCACACACACGCACACATACACACGCACACACAGGAAAAATAACATCAACAGCAAATGATATACTTTTTATGTTACTTGTTTTAGTCATTAGCCTGCGGCCATGCTGGAGTACTGCATTGAACGTATCGATTCCAGCACTTTTTTATGAAAGGTACTTCTATCTCTCTCTCTATTACTGAACCGTTATGTTACGAGCACATAAACAAACCAATCTACGTCTATTCTTTAGGTGTAACAGCCAGTAAACGCTGCGGTCTATCGGCCAGAAAGTTCTCGCACCTGCGCAGGAAATGTGGCGCCAGCTTTTCTCAAAAGATTTTGCCCAAAAAGATTCTGCCCACGCGGCATTAGTTTTGTCGGCAAAGAATAAAGTCGGATTCTTTTTGAACGCATCCGTACGTACAGACGTGTGCACACACTATGGTATAGGTTGTGCATGGATGTATATATGTACGTATATAAATACATTTTTAGATATACATTTTAGCTTTGGACATCGTTCCTATCGTATATCAAAAAAATACTTTAAAATAAAAGAAACCAAAGCAGACAATATGATTAAGGTACACATGGACTTAATGACTGCAGTGATAAGATTTTAAGCTTGTAATTATCGCTTTTACATAACAACATAACATCCTAGTGGTGAAACAATAATTTATTTTACTGTCAATAACGAAAGAAAACATATTGTTTTTTTTTAGATAAACTTGATTAAAAAGTTATAGATCTGTTGTAGTTTCATAAATAAAATAAATAGCGCGATTTTATCTTCTTAGATAAGCTAATTATGAACAAATTTAAGTGTTAAATTTTGGAATAGGAACAAACTTGAATACCTCCGCAGATTAACGAAATATACAGAACCATCGCAGCACAAAGCACATTCATGTACATATGAAGATATTATTTCAACAACTAATGTCGTCATATTGAATGTCAGACAAAGTAATTCGATTTTCTATCATTGTTAACGTTTCTTTTTTTATTATAAATGTTAAATCATAAAGCATATATTAATAATAATAATTCGTTCAACTCCAAGCACAGGCTTAAACTTTTGGGGAAGTGAAGTTACATGAGTACACCAATACCAGTTTTCCACTGGTACTTTTTATTAACCCAGGAACGGAAGAAAGGTGATATTTTAAATAAGAACATAAATCAAGACGAAATGCCGACTAGCATTTTGTGCGGCGTGCTAAATATTCTGCCAACTCGCCGCTTTAATAATAATAATATTGATAATCCTTTCTATTATAGGTAACTGGCCCACCATTCGTCCCGAACGATTCGGCAAAATACTGCCGAAAAGCCGCACGCATCTGCTCCGGCTCATTACCGTGCACCCATTTTGGTCCACCAAAGACGAATGTTGTTTTTGTTGCCATTTTGCGCCTCAGCTACCCGGGCCCATCGGGCAGCATTGGTTTCTTCTTGTCTCACAGCACGTTTCTTAGCTCTGACAATGCATCCTTCGTGCTTGGCGTTGAAGTATTCATCGAGGGCCAACCTCGCTGTCAGCGCATCAGCTGCAATGCCGCTCCTAAGCGCTTCTTTTAGATTTCTCACTAAATCACCCTCTAATCTATTTCTTTCTACAGCTAAAACTCTGTTAAATCTGATTCTACTTTGATGACTCTTTCTAGGTTATACCACCATTTATTATTGACGATTGCCCCCGTCAAAACTTTCTGAACCAACTCTTTAATTCTGTCTCTGTAAGCTTGGCAGGCTGGGAGTGACGTGTTCAGCTTCCAGAAGCCGGGGCCCTGTCTACGTAAGCTATCGAAGTCGACCTTACAGGTCACCTATTTGTGATCTGTGTAGCCGACTATTTGAAATTGTGGACATCTAATACGATCCCTATCTAAAGACCTGCAAAATACTCTATCTAGATACGATCTGGATGTTCCGATGCGGTTTGCACATTTCCACATTGGCACGTTCGGGAAACCCAGTCGGTACCTGTCAGACAGTTGAAAGTGTCTGAGCAGGTTTGCGAGGCTTTTGTCACTCCCTTTCCTATCGTCTAGCCCCACACAATCCAATTTGTGCATCTAAGATGGCATTGAAATCAGCCACTAACATTAAAGGTAGGAACGTACCCAGGAAGACCTCCAGACCCCTGAAGTATTCCGGCTGTCCTCACCTGTCGGTGTATAAACAGCCTCCAGTCTGAAGGCCTCATTGTTACTACCATTCACGTCCAGAACCACCAGTTTACCTTCTGGATCCAAGAAGACTAACCTTATTTTGAGATCCAGACCTTTAGAAAACAATACCGCAGTATTTCCACCGCCCACTCACCGCCGATACGGAGATGAATAGATCTCGTATTCATGGAAAATGAGCATGAAAGCTCGCGACACGGTTAGTCTAAATTCTGTAACGGCGATTACATCTATTCCTCGTGACCTAAGGTCGTTGAGTAGGTGATCTTGTTTCCAAGCAGACCCCAGGCCACGTACATTTATACAACCTATTTTGAGTATGACCATTTGAATGGCTGGTAAGGAGAAAAGGGAGAGGACTACTTACTGTTAGCGCTCTGGGGTGGGAGCGGAACAGATGTCGCGCTCTTTCAGTGGGGTATGGTGGTCTCCATGACCAAAGATTTATAGAGACTCCAGAACACTTTTATGTCGAAGCCTCCAACTGCCTGTGGAGATTAGGATTTTATGTTGCTGTATGTATGTTGTGATGTTCTAAGCATCTGTATGTGTGGTGGCGGTATATTAACCGTGGGCAAAGTCAGTCATTTTGATGTCTGTATGTTTCTTTATGTATAATAGTAAGTTTGTGTTATCTGTGTTTATGGCGGTAAGTTTTGTAGTGATTTTGTTATTTTCGTTTACTTCTTTTGTTGACCCTGTTGTGCCTTGCACTGTTGGCTGTGTGTGTAGTGTTCGTAGTGGTGGTGCTGGTGACGGTGTTTGGAAGCGTGTTGTTGTTTTCGGGTGATTTTAAATATTTGGGTGGGGGAATACAGCTTGTTTATTTCTTGGTGAACTGTTATGGCTTTTCATTTACTTGTTACTTCTGTCGACTCAGTTCTGTCGGCCTCTTCGCACGACAAATAAGTTTCAAAACTGTCTCCGCCGTCTCTGCGCCTTAAAAGGCAGAGAGAGAGACGACCAAAGTCTTTCCAGCACGTGCAACGCTTAGCAACAGAAGGAAAAAGAAGAAAAGAAACGCGAGAAAGAAGAGGAAAAGAGCAAAGAAATTCAGGGAATGGACGCTGGTAGCATCGCAACACCTGTGGATCTAAACCTTCCCACTATCACCCCTAACACGGGGACATTGAACACTGAACAACAACAACAACAACAATTTGGAAAGACGTAACATATTTGTCAAGGATTAAGACACTATGGTACGTTCGTTTGTATTGTCTATAATATCTGGAGGTGTGTTTATCGGAAGGCATCTTTCGCTTTTTCTTTCTAAAATGTTTCTGTAGTCTTTAAGAGATTCTACAGAAACATTAATGAATTCATTTCTAGGCTTTGCCATTGAAGCAAACCCTCGTTGTTGTTGTTCAGTGTCCAATGTGTTAGTCGTAGTGGTGGTAGTGGGAAGGTTTGGATTCACTGCTGCTGCGACGCTACCGGCGTCCATTCGCTGAATTTCCTTGCTCTTTTCCTCTTCTTTCTCGCGTTTCTTTTCTTCTTTTTCCTTCTGTTGCTAAGCGTTGCACGTGCTGGAAAGACTTTGGTTCTCTCTCTCTCTCTCTCTCTCTCTCTCTCTCTCTCTCTCTCTCTCTCTCTCTCTCTCTCTCTCTCTCTCTCTTTCTCTCTGCCTTTTAAGGCGCAGAAACGGCGGAGACAATTTTGAAACTTTTTTGGCTGTTTTCCAACAGCAGACTGAAAAAGTCAAAAAGAAAGGAAGTGCTGACACTCTTCTCCAAGGACATTTTGCAAATTTTAGAATTGAAAAATGATAACAATGAAAATTTAAATTGAAAATTCCCTCCAAAAGGGGTAAAGTCCCGTCAGCAAGGTCCCAGTCGGCCTAGCCACAGAAGTATCGTAAAACAATTTCAGATACTATCTGTAAAAATTGAACAAAAACTTACAGCTCACGAACACACGTCCTTCTTCTTCGAAATCCACGAGCAGAGTCTGATATAATACTACTAATAATAATAATAGTAATAGAGGAGAAAACTTTAGGAATGCGAATTATAAATATATGACATTAATATTTAAAGAGGTAAATGCAAAGACAGAGAATAGATTTTCCACAAACTTTAGAATCTAAGTATTCTTTTATTCATTAATTTCTTTTTGGTAATGTGCAGTCAAAATCTCACCTTGCGTCTCTGCTTCTAGCCAAAGATTTTGAGTCAGTCTTTGGTTTTCACTCTTGCTTAATTCCGCTCAATCGAGTCTTGCGGACTATTGGTCATCGAATGACATTTTTCTCTTTATTAATTCTTTAGTATAGTCTGGAATACCTTTCAAATTCGTCTCTTTTTTTGTTGTTGTTGTTTTTATCCTTGTCAAAATATTTTTTTTTCAACAGTCTGCTTACTTTCCAGTTTGTATCTTATTGTTTACTTGTTTACATTTTTTCCGTGTTTCCTTAGTTTTTTTTTCCTTTTGTATATTCCTAATCGTAATCTTACTTTGATACAGTTTTGTATTTCAGTCAGATTCTCTGCACGTTATATTGTTTGCAGTGTATTTATATCGTTGAGTATGGCGGCTGGTTGTAGAGAGTATTCTCTATATTGTTCTGGTATGCGCAGAGACACTGGGTTTATATGGTATTGTTTACAGAATGGTCAGAGAATATGAGTATGGCATCAACTACAAACTAAACTTACATATTTTTGGGTGAAGGTGCGCGAAGTTCGCATAGATACAGGTTGATTGAATAAAATGTGTAAGAGAGCTGATCCTTGTGGTACCATTCTCTAAACCGAATTTCCGGAAATGCTATCCTTTTGCAGTACATAGGTAAGACGGCACATCACGTAGTTTGCTAGCTAATGTTTTATACGATTTTTCATTGAGGTGATGTTGAATGAGTGAAATGGAATCGAAGGATTCCCTCATGAATGCAGACGTTGCAATGTTCAGTGGGCGAGGTATTTGTATTGAAGCATCTATTTATTTAAAACTGAATTTTGTGAGTAGAATATGGTTTGAGTTCAGCATTCAGCAGACCGAATCCATTTTGTGTTGTAGTGAAGAGAATGTGTGGGTCTGATGTAAAAAAAAAAGGTATCCTTCATTAAGACTTGTTATAGGTTTCACATATGAGGATAGGCAGAATTGGCCTGGTATAATTTCATCTCGGGTTCTTTTGAGCTTTAGAATAGTTATGAATTAAGCCTGTCGATACGAGTAGATGTATATTGCTGACAGCAGTGATGCATTTAGGTCCTGTTTCTTTTAGGTGTGTTTGCGATGTTTTCAGGCTCTGAGTTTCTAGATATCTTTATTGTTTTGTGTGTGTACTGGAGTTAAAACGCGGCATGTGCTGATCCTTCCCTTTGTGTTCCTGTTTTCTCTGAACGGACTTTGGGGGATGTTTTTTTTCTTTCTGTAAATCCCCGATAAGGGCGTTTGTTTGTTTGTTTGTTTGTTTGTTGTCGGTGTTGTTGCTAAAGTTGACAATGATGGTGTCGATGACGATGGTCTTGATAATTATAATACTATACAGTGTTTCACTATTAGTTTTGCGGCTTCTTCTTTCTGTGCGAACGGATTTGTCAGTTATCAGTAGGGGGTGGGGGTCTGACTCATGTTTATTTTGTTAGTTGTTAGATACTAAATTGTATTTGGGTTGCGTCTGATTTTGGTGTATTTTGTTTGTGAATGTAAAATATTTTATTTCGATAAAGGCGCTTCTTTTTAATACTGCTAGTATTCTACGTTTACGCTTTCTCTTCCATATTACTTATGTCTGCTTCTCTCCTTCATTTCTGTATGTTGTATTTGTTTCATGAACTACTAATTCTTTTATAAGGTTATTTGCTTCATAATTATTTCATGGGGATTCTTGAGATCTTGAGAAGTGGTTGAGCTCTTAATTCCTAATTCCAATCACCACGTCTAATTTAATGGTCATATTGTTAGTTATTTTGTTTTTTCTTTACAGCAGTTTTGTCACATCATTTGTCAATTTCCATATTCAATTGTTATGTGCTTTTAATTTATAAACGATTTTTTAGTAAGTTTCCTTTAGGGGTGTTGACCACTATGAATATATCTAAGTCATCTATATAAGGAGATGAGTTGCAGTTTGCCTGTCACATCTATACACAATACGGAGAATGTTTAGATATGTTAATAGTGCTAGATTGAAGAAAGTAGGAAAAATGTGTCTCCCTGATAGATTCAATATGTGACTGGGTATGATATATTATTTTTCTATTTGAAGACGATGGTTTAATGTTTTCTATAAGTATTGGGTATGTTGTGCTCGGGTGAAATATCTACATCAAAGAGTTCGGTAATCAAAACTAGCTATGCAAACGTCTGTTTGATTCTTTTTGCTATTATCTATAATATCTTGATGCACCAGTATCTACTCTTTATCACCATATTTCTTTCTCGCGAAGCTTTCTTCACATCTGCTAATGCTATTGTTCCCCAATGTGCTGTCAGTCCTTTGTTACATAAAGGTTTTGTATGTTACTGGAAAGAAAGTTATATCGTAGTAGTTTTAGTGGTTTCTGGTTTGTATATTTTGTGAGGCGGAATGCTGCTTCCCATTCAATCAGCTCTTTAGAATTGATTTTGGTCTACTCACCGGTCCATTTGTTGTAATCAGGCGTTTAAACCAGAAATTGGGGACCTTTTCATTCTCAGAGGTTTTCTTGTTGCTAGCAATTATTAATGTTGACAGGTTCCTTCCTGGTTGTAGCGAAAAAGCCTTGTGCTTCTACTATCATTATTTTTCCGCTTCGATTGTAATCCATAATGCATTATTTTAATGGTTTCCTTTTCACATTCCTCCTCGCAAATTTCCACTCCTGTTGCTGTGCCATGAAGTGATATGTTCTATTCTTTAATGTCTCTGAGACCTCTATATTTCATGCAGATTACTTATTCTGGGCGAAATGCTCATATTTTACTTTGCATTATATCATGCATTCTGTAGCTGATATGATTTGCTTAAGCTTTGCTTATCATTCGACTATATCTGTTGTTTTTCTTATTTTTATTATTCTTCTTGTGAAAGATCAATCACAAACCTCGGCTGAGAGTTAAATAATACAATGGACAAACAAAAATGGTCAGAATTTATATTTTTACAAATACGAATTTTTCATTTCAAAAGCAATAAATTTCAATACATCAAATGAATCTAAATGAATCAAATGCATTCGGTTTGTTTTTAATTCGATCTTCGTGTTAATACTAGCAATACTATGAATATATATAAATCTAACCAAGAAAATAAACTAAGATAACTTATAAAGTACAGAATTTCCACGAATCCTGCTAGTCTTTGATATTATTCCAGTTTCCACGGTATATCTTTCCTTGCACTTGAAAGAGACTCAAACGCGTCACTTTAAACAGAATGTAAAAGTTAAAACATATTAATTTGAAAGAAAGTAAATGTATTTACGGGATCAAGCGTTCATAAACGTATATTGATATTTCTTGGAAGTAGAAATGTACGTCACATCATCTTAGGACTTGTCATAAAGTGCATATTCACCTTGTCAAAGAAATCCCTATATTTATATGAATAATCTGAATATGCTTTGGAACTATTTGGAACTATTTCCCTTGCGTGCATAACGGTTTTTGATCTAGGGAATATTTAAAATACTTACTGTTCCGTTTCCTGTTATAAATCTCTGAAGTTTCAAATCGATACAGTAAAAATAGAACTTTCAAGAAGGCGATAATGAGATTGTACCGTTTTGGAAATGCATTTCAAATTCCATTTTTTGCAATAGTATTATTTTATGAAATATTATGCGATCCATATTCAGGATATGTGAAGTACGCTGCCCGTAAGTAGCCTTACTGGACAAAAAGCCTCCGTTTTATCAAATATCTTAAGCTATTTTCTACAAATGTCACAACTGTTTTTAATTCGCCATCAGAATCTCTCACGCCATTTTATAAGCTCCATTCATTTTGGCAGTTCTAAACCATGCCAAATTCATTACATTTATAATTAACGTCGACATTTAAAAAATACTGAAAGACGGGAAGTTACTTCGAATTGACGATTATTGTTTTATTCCCATCGGCTGCATAATTCTTTTTTTAAAAAAGGCTCAGCAATGATACTAGCATGGTATAAAGGGATTTTGCAGAAGTCCGCAGTAAGTATTGGCTATTTATAACAAATTTCGTTTAAGTTCAGGAAGCCTTTCCTGGGTCAAAGGCATACATTTTCTTAGCAACAAACACTTAGTTTTAGGATAACGTGTCCATGTCTTCTTCCAAATGTTACGTTATTTCCATTACAGTGGCGTGTAAGAACAGAGGACTTCGTGCAAGGTCGCAAACTTTTTTCTGCCTGTCGCTGGTGAAGTTCTAAACTTACAATAGAAGAGAGAATTATCGAGTAAGTGGTTGGCTCTGAATGAATTCCTATTGCCATTCCATCAAGGTACTTTCTGTTTCCGCAGGTTTGAAGATAATATCGTCCTGGCTGCGGACTTTCCGCAGAGCTTTGAAAAAGATTTAATATCCTGCCACTAAGTGAACATGTACAAAACATAGAAGCAATTATTGAGGAATAAACTAAACTGAGTTTCGTTCATCCAAACTTGCTGTTTAGCGTGAATAACATAATTTACAGTTGTTAAAAGCTTCATCGATCCTGGGTTAAAACGTTCAGCATCATCGATCGAGGGTTCAATGAAGGAGACCTTTAATTAAGTCTGTCGGGAGAAATAGAAATAAAGTCTCGTTTGTCGAACTTGCTTAGCTTCTATAATGAGGACGGTTTATTCAGTGTCCGTGAGAAGGAGATGATCTATCCAATCCAACTCTCTCCCAAAATCTCTAGCTTTGTTTCTCAACCTCCTCTTTCACACGCGTTCGCAAAACTAATTCTTTATCATTTCCCAGATTTTTTAATATTCACTTCATTCTCATGAAGTAATTACGAAGAGAAAGTTAGAAAATTTACTCAGTAGTGGTAAAGAAACCAACTCGTTTCCAAACATTAGAAATTCGTCTCCAAACTATATTACCATTACAGTTTCACAATAAATACAGTTTTAATTTAAGTCGAGCACCACTATATCGTCTGGATTCTGAATATTAACTATATGCACAATATTTAAAGTCAGACGAAAAGTAGTTTACCCAACCAAATTTGCTCCCGCAAAACAACTGAAAGTTATTGACAGGTTTATTGCTATAACACTTTCTATCTTTCAATGTTCAATATTGATAGTAGACACGCTCTAACTATGTTGAAAGGGTATAAACTTCTCAGTTAATATTAGATTTCTCTGTTTTCAATGGGATTGTTGATATTTTTTCCTTACCGAACTGCTCTCTCTAGTCATTGTTTTTCTCAGCATTTTCTCATTTATTTAATATATCACTTGATTCGCTACTCATTCAAAATCTGCTGCTATCTTACTCTATGATTTCAGTGCATTTTACATTTGGCAACTCTTATCACTTTACTCTCATATAAGACATTCATTTTAGAAATGCACACGTTTATTCCGTTCGGTTTCATATCATCATCAGCTTTTAAATTATTTATTTTTGTAATATCTTTAGTAATTTTTTAAAAATTCTAAATCAGATATATTCACAGTAATTTTTTCTTGCCGTTGGTCTCAGGGAATCTAACTTTCTTGAAACTATTTCAATATGCAGGTATTCTATGATCATATCTCGCTTGCTGAGATTAAAATATATATTAGCGTTAGTTTTGAGATCTTATCTCAGGGGAATGTATTTATCATCTTTTCCAGAAAATGTTCTGATTTGTGTAATATAGCAAAGTGTATATATGTGTAAATGAGTATGTCCATGTGGTGCAAAATCCTATGTATGGAATTATGAATATATATATATATA
>NC_068989.1:94724903-94734592 GCF_001194135.2 Octopus bimaculoides
TATATATATATATATATATATATATATATATATATATATATATATATCATATAAGATATATATATTATATAAAGATATATTTGGGTGAGGGGATACTTTCCAATATTACCACCAGAAATATAAACTTGATTAAATATTTAACCTGGCGAGATCTTCTATATGTTACGTATTTCTTTTTGTACACCTGAATGCAGTATAATTAAGATTTCCGAAACCATGTAATTATTTTTTTTGTCATGCCACATTCCTTCTTTCGAGCAGCTTATATATGCGGAAATACAAATGAATACAAATTCTTGTAAATGTTCTCGACTTTTTCTCCTTAGTTGATTTAGTTAACCAATGAAAAAGATTTACCAAAAGATTATTCCCGAGAAAATAATCTACTGAATTCTAAACACACAAGTAGAAAGAACGAAAATCTAATCGATATAAGAAAGGGATAGTATTGTATCTAATAACGAAATAGTCATTTCATCTTCAAGTAATATTTTGTAATATTGAAATGCCTGAAATGCTAATTTCAGTTCTGACAAAAGTTATTGGACAAGTTATTAAAAATCAGATTTTTCTTCTACTTTGCATTATTTATTTATTTTTTCAGACACGTATTTTATTTTCAAGTCTGTTTTCAAAACAAAATTTTAAATCGAATCAGTTTTAGGTACTGAGATATTTACTTTCAAATTTTTCACTTGAAAGAATATAAAAGAATATGTAAAAACAATATTCCTTTTGGCGTTTTATTTTTATAAACTCAACTATGGATTTTTTTTTTTTTAATTACTGTGCTATTATGAGAAGATCTTCTCGGTCTATTTCTTCACTAGAACAACTTTAGTAATGGTGGCTTTTAGGAATTTGCTACTGTATTGTTAATATTCAATAGTTAGATTCATAGGAATTAATAGATGGCTAGTAAATTCGTCTAAGCGTGTCGCTCCCTGGTCTTATAATTTTTATACGTTTTGTTCTAGTTAAATCAATAAACTGTCCAACACTATGAAATTTCAAATTAAAGATAAAGCAATCCAAAATAATAATAAATTATTATTAAGGTTCTAGAAATAGTAAATAAAAAAGTTCTCAGTGCATGAATTAGGTTTTTACATTTGATTAATGTTACCTCTATATTTTATAGTAGATATTTGTTGTTACGACTTGAGATTCAGACGTCGTTTGCAAAGTTTCGTAATATACGCAACAAGAAACTTACATTATTATACTTCAACACTAGCAAAAATGTTGGACCAAATGTAGCAAGAGAACGAAAAAATATTTTCATTTTCTACCTGATATTAAGTATCACGATATTCAAAATAAATATAAGTATTAAGTGCTTATCTTCTCCGCATAAAATAGACGGTAGCATTCCACTCTACAGTCAACAAAAATAGGAAGGTAGATTACCTACCATAGAATAAACTTGTTCCATTGATTTCATGAAGATATCATAATGTTCTTTCTTTCAGCTATACAAATTAGTAACATGTACACTGGTATCCCCACTCTTTACGATAAGCATCTAACGCTTAGCGTCTGAAACAAGAAAATACTAGCCATTCCTCATGATACTCTGTAATTATATTCAATATCGTTAATATCATTGTATCTACAATTATAACACAATGTTTTCCAATATCACACAGTTATCATGATAACTTTCTTCATAAATAGCTACCTCATTGAACTACAAGCATGTTGCATTTTTGTCAGGAAGCCTGACAATCAATATCCTTTTGCGATTATAGTTCTTGAGAATTACTTATTCCTGTCATTTATATGATAGGTATCTTCATGTTTCCTATGACCCTTAACCAAGTTAAACTTCAGCACAAATTAGGAAGTATGTTCATTAAAGCACTGGTAGGAAAACATAGGTCGCTACGTGTACTATAGCAACTCGATTTTTTTGCTGCTATTTTTCTGTCTCAAGATTATTTGTTAGGTCAAATCGACATGCCTAACCAAACAGATTCCACGCTTGGTAGATTTACTTCGTGATTGCTACCAGAAAAACACAATTTGCAATTTAATCTCATCTATTATTATGATGTGCATTCTCGCATTTATCTCATCCAGAAAAAATAGCTTTCTTATCTCCCTTTCTTTTCTTTTTTTTTTTAAGTTACCTTTCAAGATTGGGAAGAAACATTAACGTTTGCAGTTGTATTATGTTTTTATTTCTTTGGATTGTTCTTTTTTTATTGGGGAAGGGTGTATAGCAAGATAAGGAAATATCACCCAAAGTTTATATTTTCATAATATACTTAAATGAACTAAAAATCTAACGTTATCTAATTTCTATATTTGTACTCCACATTCTTCAGAACTTTACTTTCCCGAATATTTTTTATTAAAAAAATTCAATCCAGAGTGAAGATATATTAGAAAAAATATCTCTACCAAAAGTTTCTTGCTAAATAAAGATATAGAGAGACGAAAAACGTAATGTGATATTAGAAGAAAAGAGTAGACATGGCGCATTCTTGACAAATTAATTTCTTACTGAAAAGAGAAGCCTTAAAATCTCTACTGATAAATCAATGTGTATACTCGATCTCAAATATACTGTTACAAACACTGTTACACTAGTTATATATGGAAATTTACCTGTAGAATATGGACAATTTCAGAACGAACATGGACGATTTCAAAACGAACGTAGACAATTTCAAAACAAACGTGGACAATTTCAAAACGAACGTGGACAATTTCAAAATGTCCTTGAACTATCAGTTCCAGTGAAGAGATTGACGGTCCGGATGAAAAATTCACAAGGCGCAGCAATAAATTACCAAATTGACCAAACTGCACATAGAATACTCCTTTTATGTTCTCGCTCACTTACTACAATTTGTTGAGTGTGGTAATTATAAAAAAAGAGCAGTCAGTGGCAGAAGGATACTTTCTGGTCATTGGACGAATCGGATCGTGTCTCAGTCTCAGTTATTAGCGACTTAATGCTATCTGCTTACAAATTGTCTTTCAAATATTTTGAACAGAAAATTTAAATATGTTCTTTCTTTTATTCTTTTATTTGTTTCACTCATTTGACTTCGGCCATGCTGGAGCATCGCCTTTAGTCGAACAAGTTGACCCCAGGACTTGTTCTTTGTAAGCATGGTACTTATTCTATCGGTTTCTTTTGCAGGACCGCTAAAATACGGGGACATAAACACACCAGCATCGGTTGCCAAGTGATGTTGAGGGGACAGACACAGACACACAAACACACACACACATATATGATGTGCTTTAACTATAGTATTAGAGCATTTTAACTTTTATTTCTAGCAATGTACGTATTCTAACGCCCTAGTCATACTTAGCGGCAATTATAGTTTACTTTTTGGTAAAACATTGCACAATGTTGACCATATTAAATTTCATATATATATATATATATATATATATATATATATATATATATATGTATATATATATATACAAGAAATGAGGGCAGGGAATCGTCAATTAATAATAGAATTAACAATTAACAATTTTGCCAAGTAGTTCAGTATGAAAAAAACCTTTATCGGTAAGACCATTTATCATCATAAATATAAGGGATTAGCAATTGAGTTGCTTCTCCAACATACTGAAAATTTAGAAATAGCAGTCAAAGAACTACTGATTCCAAACTACAAATTTTTCTCTAAAATATATATATATATATATGAAATTTAATATGGTCAGCATTGTGCAATATTTCGGGATCACCACTACTTTATTATCTCCCCTTATGCCTAGCTCTCCTGTGTGACTCCTCTGTCTGGCATTCGCTATGATAGATCGCTACCTACTACACATCCTTTAATTTCTCTCCTTGTTTCTTTCTGTGTTCCTTTCTGTGGAAGAGCGTAGGCTCGAAACATTAAAGACTTTTTCACTTCCCGTGGAATATGAACTATTTTTTTCGAACAACGACAGACACAAATGGAAAACAAGACAAATAACATAAAGAACGATCCTTCATTAGTTGTAGGCTATTTTTCTACTTTCATACGTCAAGCATTTAATAACAATATACGCTTTCGATAAAACAGTTGCTCCCGCAAAGCAAATTAACTAAAACTTGGGATTTTGTGGTGGGTCAAAATTGGTAACACAAACAGGACAGTGAAAACAAACATGAAGGGTTGTAAAGCCTAAACGAGGTGGTTGTGCCGAACGCGTAAATCAAGCTAGGACAGGAGACAAAGAAGAACACGTCTTCCTTGCTCCAGCTACAATGGAGAGAAAGAAAGATACACAAGTTAGGAGAAGATAGAAAGATGGCCGATATTATTTATAATATCATATGAATGAACGCCACGCATTCTCTTCCAAGTAAGTTTTATCTTAATAATTCTGATGCGCACTCTATACGATCTTTTTACTCCGTTTTTCTCTCTTTCTCTCTCTTATTCTTTTACCTCCTCTTCTCACTCTATTTTATCCTATTACCCTGTCACTCTCTCTCTCTCTCTCTCTCTCTCTCTCGCTCTCTCTCTCTCCCTCACTCCTTCTCCCTTGCTCATGTGGCTTCCACCTGACCATCTTCTAACTGAACAGATATGGTGTTTTTACACCTTTTGACCAAAATAGAGAACTTTTTCCACGGGAATTTCAGTGTATTTGCATTTAGAATTTTAAATGTTACATATTTTAACTGACCTAAAGTTCACACACACACATACACACACACACATGAGAGGAGTGCTGAAAATTTCTTTTAAATGTGTCGCGCAAGGCCTGACTGGAGCCCCAGCCTCCGAGTTCTTTTACAAGGTTTAGAAAAACTGAAGGACTGCTACAATAAGTGCGTGAATCTGAGAATGGAATATGTTGACTAAAATAATAATGAACTGATCCTCCTGTATTTTCTTTTACCCAAGGCTAGGAACCTTACAGCATCCTCTCAGACGTATATAAGGTAGTATCAAAAGGTTACCAGACTAGTTCTGTTGCAAGTTGTGAAATTTGTGTTTTTGTGATTACGTGTATGTTGTATTCAGCGATTTTGTCATGGATAGGAACAGAGTGCCAATGAGAAACGTTGCGTCGAACTGGGGAGTATGCTTCGGCAAGCTTACGTCGACGAGGCAATGGGTTGCGCGCATTGTTTCAAGCGGTATGGATGCTTCAAGAGCGGAAGAGCCGTCCCTGGAAGATGATGACCGATCTGGAAGACCTGCCACGAGCGTTACACAGGGCCAGACCGGCAATCGAGAGCTCTAGCCCGACGTTTCAAAGCACATGCAGGAGACATTCAGCAAAAGTGACGGGATCTGTGAAGCACGAACAATTAGATTCTTCACTCGTGAGTTTCTCGCCGAAAACAACATCGTGTCGCTTCTGCACCCGCCCTATTCGCCCGATTTAGCACCTGTGGACTTCCATCTCTTCCCCAAAACGAAAATGCCGCTCAAAGGGCGTCGTATTAACATCGTTATCGAGATCTAGTGTAAATCACAGAAGGTCTTTGACTCGCTTACGGAAAACGACTTCCAGACCGGATTCCGAAAGTGGGAGGAACAGTGGGACCGATATATTGCTGCACGAGGTGATTATTTCGAAGGAGATGATATCAAAACTTAAGTAAATATGTTATTTTTTATATTAAACATAACTAGTCCAGAAACGTTTTGAGCTGGCAGAAACTTTAGCATGCTAGGCGAAATGCTTAGCGGTATTTCGTCTGTCTTTACGTTCTGAGTTCAAATTCCACCGAGGTCGACTTTGCCTTTCATCCTTTCGGGGTCGATAAATTAAGTTCCAGTAGCGTACTGGGCTCAATCTAAACAACTGGCCCCTCCCCAAAAATGTCGGGCATTGTGCCTTGAGTAGAAAAGAATAATAACGTTTGTCTTGCCTTAACGTTTGTTGTCCTCTTTAACAATTACACACACACACACACACACACACACACACACACACACACACACACACACACACACATATATATACATATATATATTTATATATATAATTATATGCATTAGGTGTTGAAATGTGTTGTTGTATACTTACAGCTTCGTATCTGATAACGCATAGACTTTTATAAGATATGCGATTATGAATTACATGAATAGAAGATTGGTAAACATTTAGATAATTATAGAATTTGAAATTGATTACGTAAGAAGTTAAAACAACTTAAATTTTTGATGGAAAAGATTAATCTCATTATATTCCATTTGCTGAGAATTTTGGTTAAAATATAGACAGACTATATTAAACATTAGAGAAAACATGATAAAGACATAAACTTCCAAGATGTACTTGGGTAAATATATTGGGAAAGATTTAGAACAGAATCAACAGAAAATATCCATCGTGATTGCTGCCGAACATTGAATATATATTGTTTACAAGTCCCAAACTGGAAATTATTTTAAATCCTGAATAGTAAAGTTGCTAACCATGGGTTATAAATAAATTTATTTCATTTGTATCTCTTTCTATGGAGAGATAAATACTGCAAATGAACAAAGACCGTGCACACTGACAGTTGTTAACTGAACAAACGATGTGCTGTTTATCAACTTATTTTGCGCATGATAAATACATTTCAACAAAGAATCCACGGATTTTGACAGTTTATTTTTCACTAATCTTGAAATATAGTATGTAATGACTTTAGGGAAAGAATTACAGATACTATGTGACAGATGTAAAAGTTACTTAATGAGAAAAGCTCGTGCAAATATCTAGTCATATCCTTAATGCGATAATGGTATCTTTCAAACTGAATACGTTGTAATGAAGTATTGTTTCTGAAGGACAAGTTACGGAAAGTTATCTCATAAAGCTGCACTTCATAAGATGGAGAAAAATAATATCAATACATCTGTTCGAAAATGTAATTATGTGCTTCAAAACTGCCAAATAATGAGAATTTGTGGGGTTTATTCTTGTTGTATTCTGCATGTCGAGATTGACGTTCTGATTTTCGTTGATAATAAAGATGATGCGAGAAGACATTGAAATTTACATTGTGAAATGCAGAATACTTATTGCGTAATCTTGCGATCAAATAAATTTCTATGAATCATTTTATCATAACGCGTATTGCTAGCTGATTTAAAGGCGTTGAGCCTAATTCAATATAGAAATAAATTCTCATTTCTCTTCAGTAGACATGTCAGAATAATATTTTAGAATGAAATGGGTTGTAACCTAAGACAATTTGCGTAACATTCATACAGGTAAATTTCTTTTTGCATTGTATATTGAAATGTATGTATATATATATATATATATATATATATATATATATATATATATATATATATATATATATAATATTCTGTGTACAGTTAGTGAGAAAAGGTGAAATTATATCCGATACAAACAAGCCCGAAATTCACGGTACGTTAGGGCTAACATTCTGTGAATCAATCATGCATTTACATTTTCACTGGCAGAATATGACAGACAAATTGTTGCAAACCAATTTCTTAAGATATAATATTGGTGCAAAGATATAACAGAGACGAGAGCTAAATCCTATACATGTGGTATTTATAGTTAATATAATGTGAAAATCGTAATTTATACACTAGCAGTAATTTTGTATTGAAATATATTATTAAGATAATAGACGATGTCGCAATAACTAACGTTATATAGCAGGTGTGTTGTGCCAAATAAGATACACGGTTAATCTTCATGCCTAATATGATTTCAGTTCTTCAATCGTTAGCGTTCAGATTTCAAATAGCAACGCTGTCAACTCATATGTTAATCTCAATGCTGATAGTAATCCTAATCGATTAAGTATCAGGCAATTACAAGCATTGGTTTATTCAATTACATCCTGAAAATACGTGATCAGTTGCTGCTAAATATTTATTGTTTCTTTTTCTTCTAAATATGTGTGCAAATTTAACGAGTATATTAGAGATGTACATTTAATCTGCAGCCAGAGAATGAAAAGCAGTATATACTGGTATCATAACAAAACTCTGTGAATACCATAATATATCACAAAACAATTCAATTACGTTAATTTGCTAACTGATTCATTACCGAATTCTGCAACAAGCTCATCAATCCAGATGTTATCCTACTGCACAGATTTCTTACGCATATATTTAATAAGAGCTTTTTATTGAGCCATGCTTTGAACCAAGCTTTCGTGAACAGAAGCTATGGAAAGCCAATCGAAGAGATACATCTGTGTTTAGGTAGCTGACTGGAAGCGCCGTCCTATTTAACACCGTTACAGGCCGAAGCTGTAAACCCACTGGCCAAGGTTTCGACATCAAAATAACCCATGAGCCGTAGTTTGTTCCTCCATTTCTGAAGGTCAGCAGAAAATCATACATACTACCGTTCACCATCAAATTAAGCTACAAAAATATATTATTATTAGTATGTCGTTTGATCAATAACTGGAATTATTACATAGTAAATTGGACCCTTCACCGTAGGATGGCAAAGAAAATAATTTCTCACTACAGCTGTCTGTCATAATGTATTATGTCAGTTTGCTTCTATCATGCTTCTATCAGTTTCTAAATATAAATCCGACTTTCTATCTACTCTTCATAATCGGTTGTAGCGCATTACGAGGATGCATTCATATGCTAATTACAGAAAAGTCCTCCTGACTTATTTCTAAATATAAATTCGAAGTTGCCTTCTCACTTCGTTTTTACTTCTCCCAGATATTTATTGTTCAGAAAATTTAATTTGCATTATATTAAAATTCAAGTCATGTACATCTCTGTAAATAATGATGCTATAGAATATATTTTCTACTAAATATTTCATAAATATTTGCTCCATCAGAACCTCATAATATATCCTTTTCGGTATACAGACGAAAATGGTTAATTCATATTTGATTTCAAACTTCTCACTTCCTTCACACCTCTTACTTCCTGTTAAGCCATTCATTGAAGTGAAAATATTCATTCATTTATTCCAACCTAAACAATATTTTATATATATATATATATATATATTTAAGGAGCACATCCATGCTAAATCAGAATGGTCTTTTTCGAATCTGGGCCTAAATTTGATCGCTTAAATATAATTTTGTAACTTATTTACTCATAAGGTCCTCTATAAATTCGATTACAATATATATCCAACAAATTTACCATGTATTTTCTTGGTGTTACAGTATGGCAAGATCTTTCAACGCAGTCCTTTCAATGTATTAAAAATTGCAAAGAGGTTTGTTCCTTTATTGCGAAGAAGTCAGTTCATGTAGTCAGTTTCTTCATGTCTTCAGTTTATTCAATAGAGAATTATTTTATATACTATCCAACTGTGTCTGTTAATGGAACATCAAAATCAGACTTCTCAGCCTCTGTAAAACCGAAGGCCTTTTGGCTATGTAAAACAATATCACGTAATGTGTTTGTTTGCAAACAACTACTTACACGCATGCACATATACGCATATAAGCACAAACATACACAAGCGCCCACATACATGTACACGCACATATGAACATATGCATATGTGTGTGTGTATGTGTGTGCGCGCTTGTGTGTGAAACATATATACCTGTTTGTGTGATTTTTATGTTTGTATATTTATATAATCATATATCAAGATATATATATATGTGTGTGTGTGTGTGTGTGTGTGTGTGTGTGTGTGTGCGTGTGTGAGTATACATTTATATATATGTTTAAAATCGCATACATACAAGCATACCTACCTACCTGTCTATCTATCTCTCC
>NC_068989.1:94735011-94737360 GCF_001194135.2 Octopus bimaculoides
TATATATATATATATATGCGCGCGTGTGTGTATGACAACGATATATGAGTTTAGGTGCTGTATTATATTCGAACATAATAATATTCTAATTTTGGCGTCTTGAAATTGCCTGCTCATAATATTGTATCCCTTTGTGAGGGCTTCTGCAGCAAATACAGACAGATATAACACTATTTCGATTAATTCTATTTCTGGTTGGCTTAGGACAGCGCAAAAATGGCTAATTCACATTTACTTTAGCACCTTTCAATTCTTATTAAGACATTTCATTTCATTGAAGATTTTTATATATTTATTTCAATCTTTGCAGTTTTTTATTCAATGATCTAAGATCCTTGACAAAGTTTTAAGTAGTTACCTTATCACGAAGATATATAACTAAACTGCAAATTTTATCTATATAAATGTTTTGATGTTCGTTTGATATTTTGAGATATTGCACTTCTATTCACAAAGTCATTGTGTCATTCTGAAAATAAGTGCCACACTAAACTTTATCTAAATACTAAGGAAGTATGTTCTCATTATTGAATAATTGCTTAATTTAAATAATAAGTCTAATCTTGTAACAGTGCATCTTACATTTAAAAAATAGAGTTTCAATTAATATCATCTCTTTCGAAATAAATTAGTGTTCAAGAAATCTTGTTTTCTCATGGAGAAAACTACTAGTTTAAATCTGTCAATATGTCTGTCATTGAGTGCCAAATTTACACGATTTTAACAAAATTAAAACCTATCTATGTTTTACATATTTTAAAGTAAATGATCGGGAAATTCATGGAAACAAGAACACACTTATGATTCCACACACATAAACAAACACACAGGCACACACGTGAAAGGAATACATCTATGTTCACACAGTCATCGATCTCTACTGTTTCTCTTCACTGTCCAATGATTTTTGTGAAATATCTTAGTGAAAATAAAATTAATTCATTAGGCGATCAACTCAAGTCACAAAAAACATTACAAATGTTTTTTTTTATTTTTTTACTAATGCAACACTTTAACTATATCAGTAAAGTATCAACACGTAGTATACGTAGTTAATGAGCGTAACTGCAAGACGAGAAGATAGCAAACATGTATAATTTGCGAGTAAATGGGTACATTTAACGACTGAGCTTAATCAATTAATTTTCTTGGTCACCAAAAATCAACAGCGATGATAATTTAGTGGTATTTTCATTCAAAGCATCAAAATAATAGACAGAATTCAACTTCCAAAATGCTACCAAAGTATGAGTGATCTGTCAATTGATTTCATGCAACATGCGAAATAGATTATACCATAATTCAACGTGAACATATCTTTTAATTACATGTAATTGAAAGTTAGGAGTAAAATACATTATATATTATACCAAGGAAATTCAGCGTAAATGCAATTATAAAATGAACGGAATAAATGTAGAATTTCTTAAGACAAAAACTGGTCACTTTAAGTTTCTCTTTTGTCCTTGTTTTTTATGCTTAAAGAAATGTTGAAATCATTAATATATATCTGTTGTGGTAAACGCTGTAAGCGAAGAAGAATTCGATCAAATTATTCTAGTATCCACTTTTCGATTTCCATTTGAATACGCTGTATTTGACTTATGCTACCAATTCATTTACAGAATAGATGAACTCACCGCTGGTTTAATTGATTTGAGTCGAATCAACTCTGTTCAACTCATAGAAATTGTCTATGAATTTAACGATACAGAGAACAGTACAAGTTTGCCAGGAACAAAACTATTTGGGAATTGATTGTTAAAATCAATAAAGAGGAAATGAAAATATTCTTTTATTTTGCGTTAGCTGAAGATCCCGTAATTGTGAATAAAGGGTCCAATTTATAAAATACAGCTCTGTGTGACCTGTTTTTATGTTTGCGTGGCAGGAATTCAGACTTTCAAAGCTGACTACAACATATGGTATCAAAGGAAGAAAGTTGAAATTACATAACGTTAATAATGTTAATCAAACTCAAGAAAAAGCAGCAGAAATGAATATAAATATAATAAATAGTAACACAATGATTATATGAATACCAGTTGTATATTTGAGAAAGATATCAGTGATACAACAACATTTATTTTTTTAAAAACTGATATTAAATGAAAGGAAACGTAGCGATTACAACAACTACAACAAATAATAAAAGATAATTTAAGGGTTTTACTCAGAGGATGTATTCTTTAATAAGAACGAAAATATTACGGGATATATTTTGAAATTGTTGTTGAGTGCTAACTTAGGGAGGCAAACATGGCTTTTAGTTCGTTAGGTATTGGATTAATTCAATCCTTTGCATATACTTGTATGAGAAACATTGTGTGTATGTATATACATATATAT
>NC_068989.1:94737581-94738196 GCF_001194135.2 Octopus bimaculoides
TATATATATATAATTATATCAGTCTTTAAAATTTATTTATGTTTTTTCTCCCCGACTCGTTTCAGCTATGAATTTAGTTTGCTTTCTCTGGTGCTGCAGCATAACTTCTTGCTATTTCCATAGTTTTATGCTAGATGTGTCTTGGTGAAATAAGAACTTTGATTTTTTTTCTGTAACTACTTTCACTTTCGCTTTTAAGATCTCACCACTTGTAATCGATTTAACTTCCTCGGATACTGCAGTCAGTGACGTAATGGTTGATTACGTTTATTGTTTGACTAGTCACATGAGAACTGATTTTATTCCTTGAAATAACAAGATGCATAGCAAAAGAACGACAAAGGAGAGTCACTGCCAAAGTAAAATTAACAAAAAAAGAGAAGTAACTGTCGAGAAACAGAATACTTGAGAGAAACAGAAGCTTTTCACGAGTGTAAAACCTACGAACAACATAGCTTTATCGTTTTGTTTCTCTTCCAAATAACATAAAGAGAAAAAAAAGAAGAATATATGACTGCATTCAGATAGGAATAAAAATTTCAGGAAGCGTTGAGAGGGAAGGACTGAGACACACGACATGAGCGCGCACACACACACATATTTATATATATATCT
>NC_068989.1:94738206-94742096 GCF_001194135.2 Octopus bimaculoides
TATATATATATATACATATATATATTATATATATATATACATATGGATATGTGTGTGTGTATTATGTGTATGTATAACAGAGAGACAGAGAAAGAAAGAGAGAATGAAAGAAACAACGAAAGGAACGCACAAACAAAAGAAATGAAAATAGATAAAGTGAACAGGAACTAACAAAAAAAAAGTAAAGCAATGTGATTTGGTATCGTATAGAAAATTACTAGACATGAGCTGCGGAGGTTATTAACATTTCTGTTGTAGTCCCTAGAAGAAAGTAATTTAGATGACACGGATACTAATGGCGAGCAGCAGAATTTTATTCGCTTTTCTTAATATATACATTTAGGAGGGGTTTTTTTTTACTTGTTTTACAAATTATTTTTACCGTATTCTATAATCCCTTACCATTTTCCTTTGAACTGAAATATTGATCGAAAACGTTCCAGTGGCAACTGTGCTGGCTTTCATTTTCCAGATACAGCATGGCTTGGACTGTATAATGCTGGATTCTTTTGTGAAACGGTAGGGATTTATTTCAGGGAGATGTGTCTGTTAATTTCACTAGAAACAGTGATCAATCATAGCGGCTCAAAACTTTGAAATATATTTCTTCAGATAAATAACGTCACAACGTTGGTTAGACTTCTTCACAGCGTTTGTTTCAAATGTCTACTTTCGCTGTTCAAATGCCGCCGATCCACCTATGAATTTCATCATTTTACTGCCTCGACGTCGATAAAAGAATAATTACCGGTCTTCTGTATCTGTCTTGACTTCCACATCTCTTGCAAACTGACGGCACATTTTCTTTGGTTACACAATTTTCAGTCCTGATGAGGCCTGTCTTCTTTCTGCGTTTCAACAATGGCTCCACGGCATTTTTTAATATACTACCCTAGGCTGTTTTCCTCTGTATCGATACAGTCCTGGCATCTGATCAAACCTCCCCATTCTTTCTTCTGGACAAGTACAGCCTGTCGGTGTCACTCTTAGGGTGGAAGGCTCCGTGTATTCTCAACATTCTTTTGGTCTTGGTATCCATTTTTTCACCTCTCTCTTTTGCTATTTTATAATTCCTACTACATACCAAAGTGATGCTATCGCCCACATGTTAACCGCTTGGATTTTATTCCATCCAGTCAATTTTGAGCGCAGCACCGACCTCAGTCTTAGGAAATACTCCATCCTCAGTTGTTCTTTCATTTCCTTTTCCATTATTTCGTTGAGCTCTAGTAAACCAAGGTATTTTGTATCCTTCCATTTCAATTTGTTTAATCAAATCCCTATTCAGTAATTCTACCTCTGCTAGGGACTGTACCTTGCCTCATTTTAGGTAGATTATTCCGCATTTCTTGAGTTCAAATTCCCATTATTATTATTATTATTATTATTATTATTATTATTATTATTATTGCTATTATTATTATTTTTTTTTTTTTTTTTTTAATATTATATACATAGTTATGCTTGAAAGTTTATTGAATTCAAAAGTGTTTAATAAAGATAGAATCAGATACTATATAACAATGGGCAAGCAGAAAAAATAGAATATTTTAATAATAAAAACAAAACATAAAAGTAAAATAAAATAAACTTACTTTATTAGAGTCTGTCACCCATGAGAGTAATATTGAGTTAGACAAGTAAAGACAAATAAAAGACTATTAGTCAGAATATTAAACTTTTCAGCGTTCCAGAGAAAATACCGGAAATATATATGGTGGAAAAAGATAATACTTCAGGTTAAAACCATAAATAAATAAGAAGGGAGTATATCCCTGCTTATAAGAATAAGGGCATAAAGCGGGGTCAATATACCAGGTTTTAATTAAAACTTATCTTTAAAATAATTTAAATAGGATTTCTTCAAAACCGGCAGCAGGAATTTATTATATAGCGGAAACTGGGAATATCGTGTACAATGGACTAGTAATTAGATAGAGCTGGGCTATAGAATTATATAAGCTTATCGATAAATTAAAAATATAGCCAAAGTTATGGTCTATGCAGCAAAATGAAAAATTAAGGCATAGTAAGCTATTAGCATAAATAAAGAAGTAATGGGTTTGGTGGATTTACTTACGTAGAGAAAACACTGTAAATAAAATTATTATTATTAACCCTTTAAGTCTTACTGTCCTATAAAAAGGATAGTAAATTAGAACATTAAATAAGCTATATCACATTGCCCCAGTGTCCTATTTATAGGACACCGAGTATTTCTATTTCTACTTAAAGTAGAGTTTTAATAATTACTTTTTTTCATTTTAACCTATTTTCAATCATTTGTAAAAATTTTAAAGTAATATTCAGAATTTTAAGTACTATCGGATTTAATGGGTTAAGAGAGAAAGAAAATTCAAAAAGAGTTAGTTTAAGAAATATATCAATACTTAAACATTTAGCCAGAGGATAATTCAAGAAAGATACAATATAAATATATTAATATATTGTTATCTCCTATATTAATAAATCAATATAGAGCCAGTGGACGCGGGTAACAAATATATACTTTAGTCTAAACTATAATGTAGGTATGAAACACATGTATATGGATAGACAAATAAAAATTGATAGACAAGGGGAGGTAATAAACTAATAAATTACTGGAACCAAACCAAAAAAAAATATTGAAATTAATGAATGAGATTTAAAAAATGCTATTACTTGACTACGCAATAACATACTATATCTTATGTTATTAAGTTATTTCATTTTATTTTAAGCTTTTTGCATTTTCACCTCTATAGTATTTAATTATATTGCATAGACCCAAAAGAATCCACTTTTAACTATTGTCATTATTTTGATTGCATGCACATTTAATCTTTAATTATAAGCTATTTTCTGGATTTCCCCCTTATTGGTAATTTAATTTGTACTTTATTTTTATTTTTTTATTTTTTATTTTTGTTTTATTCCCTTATCAGTTTCCTAATACTAATTTACACACTTCTTATCTATAGCATTAGTATTGGTGCATAATACATTGTAATATATTGCAATTATACTCATATACCTCCTTCCGCATTTTCTTTTATTTAACACCGTAGAAGGATATATTGTTCTATTCTTACTTGTATTATAACTCCAATAAATATACTCCCTTCCTCCCCTTTGTAAGGTTTATACCATGTTCTGTATATATAAATTTTATCAGTTAACGGTTTGGAGCTGTATACTCAACAAGCAGGAATATGAACACCTAATTGTATATATTTAGCCAACTCTGATGAGATATGACTTTTGAATGGTTTTAATTATGGTAATTAATTTCTAAAGATCTGCAATCGAAACAACTGTCAGAGATGATGTATAATTTTTAATTAATGAATAATTATTAATTATCTCTCTATTTTCTTATCTTCTTAAAATATATATAAACCACAGTTTATCTAGTTACCTTACAGTTGAATATTAATTATAATGTTCAACACTTTTTGAATAGGTAACTAAGAAGCATTTTCATTGGATTTTATCATCCCTTAATGAGGTATGTAACTTTTATTTGTGTGTGCGTATATATATATGTGTGCGTATATATATATGTGTGTGTGTATGTGTGTGTGTGTGGGTGTGTGTGTGAATGTGTGTGTGTGTATTCACGTCCCAGTAACTTAGAAGTTCAGCGAAAGTAACTTATAGAGTACGTACCAGGTTACAAAAAACAAGACGTTGCTCCAGTTCGGCATGGCCGCAGTCTCATGACTAAAACAAGTAAAAGATAAAAGGCGGCGCATTTGCAATGCTTCTGTCGTTGTGTATTGTCCCAGCAGAGTTATACCAGAGCTGGTCCAGCAGAACCATATTTTGATGACCCTTATACCAGAGCTGGTCCAGCAGAACCATATTTTGATGACCCTTATACCAGAGCTGGTCCAGCAGAACCATAT
>NC_068989.1:94742419-94749746 GCF_001194135.2 Octopus bimaculoides
TACCAGAGCTGGTCCAGCAGAACCATATTTTGATGACCCTTATACCAGAGCTGGTCCAGCAGAACCATATTTTGATGACCCTTATACCAGAGCTGGTCCAGCAGAACCATATTTTGATGACCCTTATACTAGAGCTGGTCCAGCAGAGTTATAGTGTTGCAGCAGTCTTCCCGTAGCAGTTGTATGACTGACAATCTTCATTAGCCTTCTTCACTTATCCCTGTTGCAATACAGCATTACAACATGATCTCCTGATTTGTGTTTCATGTTTTCAAGTTCGTAAAGCATAATGCAGTAATCGTATCTATCCTAAATATTTATGCTTCCTCATCTGTCTCCAAAAATTTATCCATGTTCCTACAGGAAAGCGACAAATGTGGTTGACGTTTTTCATAACTATCTCGCTTCTTTTTCGCTCTAAATATGTGTCGTGGATTTTAAAAATCGGCGTTATTTCAGAAATGATTAAAATGTTCATTAATTTTATCATTCTTAAACTGTCAATGTAACCTATTTTCTTTCTCTTTTTTCTCTCTCACAATTATTGACAGATGAAAGGGAGAAAAATAAAAAAATAAAAACCCTGAGCTTTTTTATTGTGCGAAATGTCAGGCACTTGCTTTTGTGTTTCTGTGAGAGCTTTCACAAATATTTTCCTCAAATGGAATAAAAAGATGTACTCAAGATATATGTGCGTGTACATACATACATACAAGCACACTATACATACATATATATATATATATATATATATATATGTTGCATTGTATTGTCGTTGTGTGCGCGTGTGTGTAGGAGGCAATGTGTACATATGAGCATATGAATGTAGTTTTCTGCATGTGATAATTCGATAATTAATGGAAAACTTTTGTGCAGCTTAAACAACTGAGAAATATAATTTAATGATTCGTATAACAATTTTATATTCGTTTATTGCTACTTTATTGTTGTTTTTTTTAATTTCTAACTATAGTTTTCATTTGAAAATTGAACAGAAAGCAAATAACATGAAGTTGTCTCAACATGTGCTTCTGTCAAACATTTTAAAATAAGAAACATTTCAAAATTGACTTCAAAATTCATAGAAATTTCTAAAATTGATTAGTTGTGTTTAATACACTAAAACGTTGGTCAAAATAAAATTCTAAATATCATTACGATAGCAAATATTAAAACAGACATGAAATAATCATATTTCGAAACTTGATTAAAACTTGTTAAACATTTACTATCAATTATGATATAATTTATGAAAACTATATTTAATTATGTCTTTGGTTACGACTATAAACTTGCCAGTATTTAATCAGCGTCTCGTGTTTTCTCTTATATTAGACAGAAAACACTTAATAGAAAGCCAGCGATTTGGCGGAGTTGTTAGAGCTCCATATAAAATAAGATGTGATACTTAGCCTCTATACACTCCAAGTTCAAACCCTGCCATTCCACTTTACGCATTATCACTTCAAGGTCGACGAGTGTGTAGACCACAAGTTTCCTTTGTTTCGCACCGCTTACTCTTTGCCGAGCCCTTCATTCTCTGCCTCTTTAAAACGCTTTGTAGTCAGCATTTATTTTATTTGAGAGATTAGATGACAACGGATCAATATTCGTGTTTTCTAATGCTTCCTTGTTCATAGAGAGAATTTGTCATCAGTCACTTTGTACACTTTAGTAGAAGTCATAATTATTGTTTTGGTGGTAGATGCGATTTCCTCTATTGGTACCTATGTTTTGAACATGTTCTTTATTACAGCTATTATTATCCAGATTGAAACTTTTAAATGTCCATACTAATTATATCAGTTCTTTTCACTTCGACATTTCTCGACATCCGCTCTAGCATTATTTTGGTCAGAGATCAAACTGTCTATCAATGTACAGAACATTTCTCCCTTATCCCTGATAATTATAACTGGGAAGTGTTCCTAGATATTTTTTCTGTCTAGATGTTCTTCTTTGGTAGCAGGTACATTATAACGTGTTGTCTATTGCTTTCTTAAACAGCAATCACATGTTTTGTTCTTGTTCGCTGATACTTGATTAATGGAATTAATTTCACAATGTTTGCTTGTACAGAATGAAATTTAACAAATATTTTCAAACCCCGACCTCGGGTACGACAATTCCAGATTTTAACAGATTTACTCTTGATTAGTTTTGATGTTAATACAATGTAGACACAACGTGGAATCTTAGCATTTTCAAAACTGTCATTTCGACATGGTTTCAGTGTAATTTTAGCCTCATTTCATTCAGAAGTAAGCTATTTCCATGTCAGTCATACTGTTTATATAAACAACTTTCATCCTGTGGAAGGATCTGGTTAAAATACTTTGTGTCATGTAAGTAAATATGAAAGAATTACAGTTTAAAAAATGTCTCGCTATTTCATGTTTTCTTGTGGGCTTATGGCCCCAGCATTGATTTGGAGTAAACACTGTAAGATATGATTAAGGCTTACGACAAATTACTCAATAATCTCTACACATATACACACATAACACATACGTCGGCACCAAAATAGACAAACACACGCACATATGCATGCATATGTGCTTCTTTCTCTCTCTCTCTCTCTCTCTCTCTCTCTCTCTCTCTCTCTCTCTCTCTCTCTCTCATTGTATATATATGTATATATATATATATATATATATATATACAGTGATGGATTGGTAGTCGTCGAATTAGCTTTCTTCTTTCTGGTTTTGAGAAGCCTAATTTCTCAAGGTTGGCATTTAGTCAGTGTTTTACATATACCAGTGCCCTAATAATTACAGATATAAACCTGAACTTGTAATCTAGATAGAATAATTGTAGATTTCTCAATAGTTCATCATAAGTGTTTTATTTTTCGAAGATCAACGAAAAATAAAACACACTGACTAAATACCAACCTTGAGAAATTAGGCTTCTCAAAACGAGAAAGAAGAAAGCTAATTCGAAGACTACCAATCCATCACTGGAACTGTAGAAATCTGTAAAACTTTCCTAAAGTTTATCATTTAAATATATATGAGCATGTCTAGATATGCAACTATATGCATGAGAATACATACATAAAACATACAAATCTGCACATACATACATACATACATACATACATACATACATACATACATACATACAAAAACGCCCTGTTGTTGATGTTGAAATTCCAATGAAGGAGCCTTGGATCTAGGTGAGAAACCGGTTCTTTCTATATTGGCAAGAGATCTTGAAATAAAATGAATAATTACATACATACATGCATAAGCAGCGAGTACAAGAGAGAAGACAAAAATGAAATAGAGACGGAGAGGCACAAACACACACTATATTTGCGTGTGTTTGGGTGAGAAAGTGTATAGAGATAGAGTGATAGACAGATAGATAGAAAAACAGAGAGACAAACAGGCTGATGGAAGTCGATAAAAATATGATGGAATGGAAGATAGAAAAGAGAAAAGTAGAGCTGCAATACAAGTCTTAAAATCTGTTGTTTTTCAAAGACAAGAAATAGATAGCAAGAAATGTTTTTAGTTCTGCAAAGTACAATGAGTGTACACACACACACACACAGATGTACATATATAAATATGTGTGCATATACATCTGTATGTATGTATGTGTATGTATATATATATATATATCGGGAGAGAGAGAGAGAGAAAGAGACAGACAGACAGACAGACACACAGGCCGACAGACAGAGTATATTCGGAGAAATAATAATTGGATTTCCTCTGTTGTCTACTCTGTATTTGAAATCTTACCTTATTTTTAGAGAAATGCTAGTGTATTCATACGTTCGTACTAACACGCATACACTCGAGGACATAAATGAATTAATTATATCTATATTTTCATGAATCTAGCGCTGCTTACGTCTTCGTATGTCTGTATGTCGCTCTCTCTGTTTCTGTGTGGTAATGGTGTATTTGTATCTGTTTGTACTTCGTTTATGAACCGACTGGAAAAGTATGTTAACCAATTTAATAATGAGTAGCGTGTAGATTGTATTTACTAACGCTCCATGGGGTTAACGTAGAAAGGATATGTATTACTACATAGCGATTTCTAAGGAAATAAAAGGGAAAGCTTCCTTCGTAACTCCTTTCGCATCACGGAGTGTTGGTTAATTGGGTACAAGTGTTAGTATATTAGCAGAGAAATCGTTAATGTTCTGCTGAACATTACTATGAAACTAACAACTAAATTAATACTAGCCGCTGATAGACACAGCATGTGTAAAAATGGTTGAATTTGACCAAGAGACGATTGTTATATATTATATATACTATTAGAGTATAAGATATGTATTCAGAGAATCGTGTGATTATGACAGAAAGCTCCTCCAACGGATTCGGCTATCAGACTATGTAGTAATCCAATACAGAGAAATGTAATGCAGTGTCCATGCGGCTGAAATCCAGAAAATCCGAGCAATGAAGTTGCTTCATGCAGTAACTTTGTATGTATGTATGTATGTATGTATGTATGTATGTATGTATGTATGTATGTATATAGAAACACACAATGGTAGTAATTAGAATCAATCCTTTTTTTCTAAGTAATTCTGCATGAATTAGGACTCAGCAATCTTAAGCTGACAATTATCCTAGATGCTACTGCAGCCCACACGATGCTACGTTGTCATTTGATGATTAGAATGTCTGGTACTCTGTCTCAAAACTTTTATACTGCAGGAAATTTGAGATATGTGTTCTTGTTGATTATTGGTATATCGAACTTATTGATAATTTATCAAATATATGAAGCCTTATTTAATGTAGCTTATGTGATTTCGATATGCCCGTCCATATCTTACCTTTTTCATGCCTGCTTTGAGTGTGCCGTGGTATTTCCCTTATGATGGTTAAATGTTTTCTGTTTATAATGAATTGTGTTTTCTTCTACGTCACAATACTACTGATACACAATACGTTTACTCATGCAACTGTTATCCAAAGAGCACGTTTCAGTGTTTATATTCTTACAACTATCTCCTCGTGAATCCTTCACTTTGGATTGAATTGAAGTGTTTCGTGGGTAAGGAGTAAAATTAGTTTTGTTTCGAGATAAATCGAGATAAATAATTATAACAGGTATGTTTCAAGTGTGGTAGTGTGGATATTTATATTTTGTAGTTTATGAAACTTATGTCTTGGCAGAGAGTTTGGAATGGGGTATCGGCTCATTAATACCAGGAGTTACATATACAGTGAATATATCCGAGTCCATTACGTTAAACAAGACTAGAGGGCCGAAGGCCTCAAAGGTGACCTCCACAGGAGCCAGAACGAATGCCGCCCGAAGGGCAGCTTCAAGACTAGTACATATATAAATGCATAAGTATGTATGTGAGAAATAGTTACATACATGCTTACATATATACATACATACACGGCTACATGCACACGCACCTATTCATATATACATGTATGAATAGATAAAGAGTAAATATGTGTATGTGTGTATACATATGCATACAAATAAAGTATACACATATATGTATGCGTTGTATATTTATAATCATCAATTTTAACTGATTTAATACGAATTATTTTCTTTATATTTCATTGTTTACGTATTATTTATCAATTTATTAAACATAAATGTGTGTGTGTGTGTGTGCGTGTGTTTACATATACAACCCTTGGCATATGACAAAGTGGAATTCTGAATATGTGTGGATTTTCACTTAATATCTAATAACTTGTTTGATTACACCCTCTGTCTTTATTTATTTCTTGCGTACTATAATTGTTGTAATGATTATTTTAATTGTTATGGTTTAAATTTGTTCTGAATTTTTTAATCTCGAAGTTATTTCTGAAATAACTTTTCTACATGTATATATGCAATGCTTTTAATATTGTAAGAGCCATTTTTATTAGCCAAACTGGCCATTCGAATTGACAGTGAAACTACCATTCTAAAACAATTAGTCTCTCAAATTTTAAATATATATATGAATGTGTGTGTGTGTGAATGCAATTCTGACTTGAAGTGATTTGAACTTAAAGTGTAGACAATACGGCGAAGTGTTGTATTTGTAGCTCGAGTGATTCTGCCAAAGCATTGCCTGATTAAAAAGTGAAGTATCTTGGAATGACTCATGGTACGTAAGAAGCAAATATTCTTAAAGTAGTTGTAATAGATACTTGCAAACTCTGTTTACACATGCCTGATTAGAAGCATCGGTTCCCATGATTAATTAGATATGTCCGTAAGGTAGAATAATAACAAAGGATAAATGTATAAATCTGCACTCAATAAATAGCAAACGACTATTAGCTATTTATTGAATGCAGATTATAATTGGAGTGAGTATAACGTAACAGAAATTAATATATACTGTTATAATGTTACACTATGTAATTACTCGGTACGTTACAAATTTCTAGTCGGATATTTGAGTTTGAAGGATAGTAATTTAGAAAAGATTTTTTCCATTAATGTTCTAACTCCGACTCTTTGTATGTGATGAGAGAGCAGCTACTAATAAACTGTGAGGAATGCCTTTCAGTGACGGAGATTGAATCTACTTCTAGTTGAAGTTACTTGTTTTTAGTGTCAATAATAGAGTTCCTGACCAAGACGTTATCGTTGCAACATCTGTACATATATGCCCTATATGATCAGTACGTATTAAAGTTTACGCGACAATGTCTTGTGTATACAAGTTTAAATATCTCTTTGAACCTGGCATGTCTTAGAATAATTTGCCGTATAACAGGAACGTTAAAAACGCATGCATTTCGGCGAGAAAAGAGTTAAAACAATATGCATACACGCATGTTTATTTCTACACAAATACACACACACACACACACACACACACACACAAATACACACACTCACACACACAAATGTACTCACAAAAGCATACGCTCACACACACATGCATAAATATATACACACACACACACACTCAGACACAACACACGCAGGTGCAAACGAGGTTATGTGGTTGAGATGTCTGTTTCAATCCCACTGCGCGGTATCTTAGGTATATGTCTTTTACTACAAATCCGGACCAGAGTGGATCTAGAAAGCGTGAACTGAAAGAGGTTCGTCGTGTGTATACATATATATATATATACAGAGAGAGAGAGAGAGAGAGAGAGAGAGAGACAGACAGACAGACAGACAGATAGAAATACAGACAGACAGCTTGATTGATAGATAGATAGATAGATAGATAGATAGATAGATAGCAGAACATGATTAAACGACGTTCTTCATTAAAATCACAATTGCTTCGGCACATATATATATATGTGTGTGCATCAGCATGGCCGCAGCTCTAAGCTGAAACTTAAATATATATATATATATAAGA
>NC_068989.1:94749969-94751554 GCF_001194135.2 Octopus bimaculoides
TATATATATATATATATATATATATATATATGGGCGTTCCGATGTGTGAATGTGCGCTTGTATGTAGTAGAGATTTCTTGCTGTGCAAATATGGCTTTCATTATTCAACAGACAACAGAAAGCCGATATTAGTTATAGAAATTTAGCGATGAGCTATACGTAAACGATGGTTTGTTCTTTCATTTATATGATACAAGATAGTTAATCTACATACTGTAGTTATTTAAAATAAGATTTAGTACAGAAATCTAATACAGATTGTAACACACACAGCAAGTATATTTAGACATCATAGCAGTTGGTAAGTTCATTTTATTATTTGAGAGGTATACATTTCGAAATATCCAATGTGCATTGTAAACAAAAAGACTTAACTACCTCTCTCCTACACTAGTTTATCCATACAAATATCTTTCTTATTGCTGTTCAAACAAAATAACGCTCACAAGTAATTGTCAACATGCATGAACATAAACGTCCACAGACGCCACTGGTAAGCGAGTTGAATAGTAGTTTTAGGTGATTATAGAGTGGTTGGAATAGACAAAGTGTCATTCTCTCACTATTTGACTCAACAGATTGTTAGATAGCGGGAGAACGGATGACATCAGCTCTTGGCTGCTACTTATTTGCATATGAGGAGACACGAGCAAGGTCACATAAAGTAATTTGCTCAAGGACATAGCACTCCGCCCCGAGCAGGGATCAAACTTACGATACTAGAATCATCTATATTTTGTTTACCTGTTTCAATCACTGGACTATGTCACCATGCTTGGACACAGCCACAAGGGCTTTAGAAGCTCAAATAGACTATGCCGCCATGATTGGGCACAACGAAAAGGGCTTTAGAAGCTCAAGCTATAGCGCCATGATTGGGCACATCCACAAAGCTTTTATAAGCTCAAATAGACTATGGGGCCATGATTGGGCACAGCCACAAGGGCCTTAGAAGCTCAAACAGACTATGGAGCCATGATTGGACACAGTCACAAAAGCATTAGAAGCTTAGACTATAGCTTCATGATTGGACACAACCACAAGGACTTTAGAAGCTCAAACAGATTATGGCACCATGATTGGGCACAGCCGTAAGGGCTTTAGTAGCTCAAAGGGACTATGGCGCCATGATTATGTTTTTAAGTTCAGTATTAATTCCATTCTATCTCCATTGCCAAACTACTACCTCACGGAGAACTAAACAAACCAACACTAGATGGGTAACGGTACGGAGATAAACAGTTACAAAGATACTCACGCAGTCATACCGGCCATGACGAAGGGAAATAGCCCTGAAACTCGAGTCGCCTTTATATATATATATTTATATTTATATATTTATATATTTGATCCTTTATATTGAACACTCAATATTTCATCTACATTCAATACTTTATTTCATGGTGCCATCCATTTTTATTTTATTTTATATTATATATTGTATATTATATTATATATTGTATATTCCATATTCTATACCCCACATTAGTTCTGCAGGAATATAAATAAAACATAAAAAACAGACAGTGTTGGAACTCTTTTAAGCAAAATAATATATTCCTCTATACACAATCATACAAAAAAA
>NC_068989.1:94751849-94755222 GCF_001194135.2 Octopus bimaculoides
ATATATATATATATATATATATATATATATATAACCCAAGTAAATAGAAACACATTAGCACATATTTTGGTGCATTGAAAGTTCTATTCTTGTAATTAAATTCAATTTTTTATACAAAGTTTGAATTCAAGCGATTTCTTGGACCAAAAGCTATTTACGCCTCAACTCCAAATACTTTCGAAATCATGAATATTTCATCGAAAATCTATTGACTTGCCTTGTGTATTCATAGCACTTCGTTCCTATGTATCTCATCTTCCCAATTGTTATTAAGCATTTTGTCTTACTTACGATTCTGCATCTTTGCTTCTATACAACATTCTCAATACTTTACCATCAGCACTTCAAACTCAATATTAACTGGATTAAAATCAGCAATTAATTCTAAGAGTGTGTTAGGTGGTGCGAAAGCTATAGCCACTCTCCATTGTTCTCTGACTAACACATTTAAACAAAAGGATGTGCTTCAGTTGCTTATAAAGGAATTTAACGTATTATCATTGTTTGCAATATAATGGGTCTGGTTAGGTCAGTCTTTGGATTTCATGGTCCGCTGTGTAAACCGTACAGAATCATATGTAGCCTTCCATTATTTTGAAATTCGATAAAATACGCACAAGCAATGTAGAAGAGTGTTGTTAAAGATGGATTAGTATTAAATTGAAATGTGATATAGCATATGTTCTCGTGTCTCAGATACAATTCAACGGCTTCATCGCTGATTAGTTATGTTCTAACGTTCTAATCAAGCAGAGAAATATCAATGAGAATCTTTAACAACTATATACTAGTATAACATTACTTCTACATTTATTAACTCGGCCATTATAAATAATCAACATGCTCTAAAATCTTATTAAAGGCGATATTCATATTCTTTCAATGCTCAGAAATTAACTGAATGTCAGGTCATCAACCATACAAAAAGAAAATAGATCTTTATGATATATTACGCTAATATTGCAGCCGTATCCGTGCAACGCTATGAAAGTTATAATCACATAAGGTGCAGGTTTACACATTCAGTTCAGAAGAATGATCGACAAACATACAGTTACAATTTCGATCCCACTTCCCGGTACCATTTAGAAGATGTTTTTCAGAATGGAAATAAAAACCTGAACGATATTGAATAAAATTTCGGAAAAAAGAAACTGTAGTTGCTAGTTGGGTGAGCCAAAACCAATTGTTTTAAGTCGTGTTAACTGGAACCACTCATGTACTGAGAGGAGTATTATTGCTGTGAAAACAACATCTCTTCATGAATTAATTTATTTATTAATTTTCTTTTAAATACATATTTTACCAGTGATTTTGCGTGTGTAAACTGGGAATGAATACAATGAGCTTCTCTGCCCTAAGTGTACGGAAAACATTCGGCAAGAAATGGAAGAAAATTTGAAGAAAGAAGAAAAAAAGAACGTAATAATAATGATAATAATAATAATAATAATAATAATAATAATAATAATAATAATAATAATAATAATAATCCTTAAACAACCCTTATTCAAGGAGTTTTTGAGCGGGCCCCACCTGGAAGGTCATGCGCTGTTTATCTTGATATAAGATCACTATGTCATTCAAATATCGTTGTGATGCATGTGCTTGGTGTACCCTTATCAGAAGGGTAGTCTTGGTGGGTATACTGGGCTTGGTATATTTTTTCCCAAGTGTCACTTTGATGGCATGCACTGCTCTATCACACAATAATAATATTAATAATAATAATGGTCTTGACAGAGCAAAAAAGTGGTACGAACATAAATCCGAAGGCATCATCGAAAATGATAACGCAAAGATTTTGTCTCCATCTTGTTTGTTGTTAAAACAACTGTAAAATAATTTTACAAGTAAAAAGTAACTTAAGATCCAGTAAATATATTTCAATGCTTTAACCGCTAGAAAGCATAGAAACGTTAAATAAGAAACATTAGCACGCAGAGCGAAATGCTGAGCTGTATTTCGTCTGTCTACGTTCTGAGTTCAAATTCCGCCGAGTTTGGCTTTGCCTGTCATCCTTTCGGGGTTGATAAATCAAGTACAAGTTGCATACTGGAGTAGATCTAATCGACTGGTCCCCTCCCCCAAAATTTCGGGCCTTGTGCATAGAGTAGAAACGATTGTTTACACTCAATCATTGTCATTACTCCAATTGATACGATATTCTTTACCTTTAAAATATCTGTCATCTCGGTAAAAAAAAAAAAAGAAACCTGCCCTACTCTATAAAGTAAAACATTTGATCGAGTGTTCATCATCATCAGAAATATAGAACTTTTCATTTGCCAGTTAACATTTATAAATAAAACAAAATACTCGTATCTTCGTCCCAAACATTGAAGGTTTCTTTATATTTTCATTTATATCACCAAGTGATATACTTTACATATTTTACTCAGTTCAATATCATAAAATTTACAAATATCAATGCACAGCACATTTATATAATACTTTTTCGCTATTTCGTCTGAATTATTTAAAATTTCATAATAAATATAAATGTATTTCTTGTTTTATAATTTTTCACTTATAATATGTACACAAATTTACACATATAGATATGTGCGCTTATATATCTGTGTGTGTGTGCGTATACACACGCATGCATACACACGCACGCACACATACACACACATTACACTTAGAAACATATTGTATATTTGTATGTTTATATACAAATACAGAATATATACATTTATGCGTGTGTGTGTTTGTGTGTTTGGGTATCTATGTACTCACAGATAATTCATATATAAGGTATCTATCTATCTATCGACACACACACATACACACACACACACACACATACATACATACATATATATATATATATACATATATATATACATATATATATATATATATATATATATGTATGTATATAGCTATTCATTTATCAATCAATTTATCTATCTATCAATATATATATATACAGTTATTCATATATCCACGTATGCGATTTCGTATCAATCTATTATTGTCTCTGTCAAGATGATTGAAACCATAGGAACTTACACGTCAAAATGTTGTGATATGTATATAAGTGCAAGTTACTTATTAAACTAAACCGAATTTATTTATGGTTTGAGAAAGAACGAGAACCCAGTTGACACAAAAAGTTTAATCCATTACATACGCAAATAATCTTAAGTACTACAAACTGGTAAGTAAAAAACAAAACAACAGGAAAACCGTCAGAATAAAACGATTTTTGAAAAGCAATCAACGATAGTATATAGTTGTATGGGTTTAAAATATATAAATGCAAATATTTAACTGCAAACCTTACTCTCTCTATATATATATGTGTGTATGTGTGTTTGTATAAACACACACGCTCACACACACACACATTTATATATATATATAT
>NC_068989.1:94759734-94762707 GCF_001194135.2 Octopus bimaculoides
ATATACATATATATACGTACACCCACACATATATATTCATATATGCATGTATGTATATATATATATATATATATATATATATACGCTTCCATATACATATATGCATGTATGTGTTTCTGCATATATGTATGCACGTCATGTGTGTATTTATATATTTTATGACACACAAATAGGCAGATAGATAGATAGATAGATAGATGTGTAGGTAGGTGCGTGGGTAGGTAGGTATGTAGATAGGTAGGTATGTAGATAGGTAGGTAGGTAGGTAGGTAGGTAGGTAGGTGGGTAGGTAGGTAGATAGGTGGGTAGGTGGTTAGGTAGGTAGGTAGTTAGATAGGTATGTAGGTAGGTAGGTAGGTAGGTAGGTAGGTAGGTAGGTGCAAATATTTTCCTTGCTTTGTCTGAAAATATGAAAGCTGATTTGAGTTGGAATGAAATCATAGCTGAAAGTGAAAAGCATTATGGTTGACGTAGATATTGTACAGCTTAGGGATCTAAGTTTCTATGGTAACTGAAGAGATATAATTGAGTGTCAACCGACCTTTTTATCCCCGTCTTCCAACACGATAAATGGGAGCCTTCCTTTTTCAGAGACTCTAATCCAGTAAACCACTACAGGTCCTGCTTAAGATGTTATTCACAAGTATTGGACTCTGCCTATATAATTCTAGTTTACTTTAGCACACGTAGAATGGGTATTAATTATATTTTTCCATCACTGGTCATCGGACTTAAATCATGATTCACTCTTTACATTAACGTGCATTCACACATACGATCCAAAGATAATTAATGCAGTACAGCAGGAGTATGTCGAAATATTACCGTAATGAAGGGAGCATTATTAATATCTAAAATAATCATTCGTTAAAAGCTTCAACATTTTTGGTTTCGTCGATGGGGATTGATCTCGTTACGGTATTTATGAGATGCAGTTCCCTTCTGTAATCATGCAATAAATATTCTGAGTATTAAATGCATATTTATGATTTTCACTGAACGCTGACCTGCATTTGTGGATTAATATTTGTTTGCCAGTGCTTCCTCTTTCGAACGAATATTATGGAAAAACATTACCAGCTGTGTCAGAAACAAACCACTGTTCGGAATAGATATCGTGTTTCCTTCTGTCGATATTCTAATAATGTTTCCCAGAGTCACTAATGTGTGAATACAGCTAATTATACTTTCGTAAAAGCAGCAGTTTGATATGATTACGATTATCACACAAAATTCAGTAACGGAACTGTAGTGAAGAATCGTTGGCGTCCCATCTTGTGTTTGGTTTATTCAATGTTCGCACACAATCAAACAAATACATATATATATGTGTGTGTGTGTGTGTTTGTGTGTGTCTATATATATGCATGCTTATATAAATATATACATGTATATATACATGTATATACATATATATGCATACATATACATATATATACATACATACATATATATATATATATATATATATATATATATATATATATATATATATATATATATATATATATATATATATATATATAAGTATGTATATATGTATGTAGGTATGTATGTAGGTATGTATGTATATAAATGCATTATATATATAGAAATTTATACAAATATATACACATATGTACATATAATAGATATGTATTTATGTACGTGTATGTGTATGCATATATACATTTACACTCGCATGTATAGTTTGTGTTTGTGACAGAGGGTTTGTGTGAATATTTTGTACCACAAATGTGTCTTTGGGTTCTCAGACATCGATTACCAAAATTAGAAGCAACAGTAAGCAATAAATCAGTCGCAAAATTCTTCTCTGCAACAAAGAATTCCAACTTTAGTTAACGCTTTGTCATTCCCACAGTAAGAATTCCTCTATTAGCTGCGTTTAAGCCATTTTTGATGTCTACATTGGACTGAGTTCCAGTCTCTTTCTTAAAATTCCAGCAAATCTACAGCTTCTTCTTCGTCCATTCAACTTTCTTACATCTCACTCTCTCTCTCTCTCTCTCGCTCCCTTTCTCTCTCCCTCCACCTTCCTCTCTCTCCTTACTTACTATACTACGAGTACAGGTTTTATAGAACTATATCTAAAGAAAAGCTGTTTTTCTGCATCAGATAAGATTGGTGGCTCGTCTTTGAGATCTTCAGTAAGAATAATAATGTTGTTGAAGATATTCAAAAGTCTTTCCATTGCATGCTGCATGAGGTTTCTTGGATAGAGAATCTACCTAAGACACCACTATTGCAATTTCATCAGTCTGGTTCTTTGGGACATTTCAACTAATCCGGCGTACTGCATGGTGCGGTATTAATCTTACACAGTTTTCTATCTAGACTAAATGCTCTTCCTGATAATACGCCTCACCACAGACGCACTTTTGATATATACTTGCCTGATATATAGCTTCCATTTCTAGCGGATCGATCCACCAATAAGGGTGATATGATCCTTTTCTATTCAGATTGTCCTTGTGTTGTTTAACAGGCCATTCTAGCCATGACCTATTCCTATATCTAAAACTATCTAGGGGCTCCTTTTTCTCTGCGTATGAAACAAGATGCGTGATTCATAGCAGAATTATAGATTTCTTTTCAGTTTAACAGTACTTTTTATAATCTATCAATCGTACCACGGCAACCCAGAATTTCAGCTTCATATATCAAATCTGTGTGTCACTGTCCTGATATATACAGGTCAGGTACTTTTACTGATTAAGTATCGATTTATTAGACATCGAATCGAACGATCGCTAATAGCTTTAAGCTCAAGCACACATGTTTGGAATCTGAAAGCGCAATATAAGTCTAACAACATTTTTATCTTACGAGCACACAGTGGTATATGTTTGCGCATGTGCTCATGTACACGTATGAGTACCTATCTATCTTTCTATCTCTCTATCTATCTATCTATCTATATATATATATATATATAGAGAGAGAGAGAGAGAGAGAGAGAGAGAGAGAGAGAGA
>NC_068989.1:94762739-94762979 GCF_001194135.2 Octopus bimaculoides
AGAGAGAGAGAGAGAGGGAGAGAGAGAGAGAGAGAAAGAGAGAGTTTCAGACAGACAGAAAAACAGACAGACAAACAGACAGACAGACAGATAGACAGATAGATAGATAGATAGATAGATAGATAGATAGATATAAATTCTTAAACAAGAATATTACTATTAACCGTGACTTCGAAGTTTAGGCCAGTTAAGTCTACAAAGTTATAAAGTCATGAGATTAATGTAAAATTGATTTTATTA
>NC_068989.1:94763017-94766684 GCF_001194135.2 Octopus bimaculoides
ATATATATATATATATATATATATATATATATGCACTGGCACATACATATATATATATATGTGTGTGTGTATATATATACATACATACATATATACATATATATATGTGTGTGTGTGTGTATATATATATATATATTTATATATATATGTGTGTGTGTGTGTGTGTGTGTGTGTGTGCGTGTATATATATATAAAGAAGACAATGAAAGAGTAGACGTCAAAAACTTATATAAGAAAATAAATAATTTCAACTTGTCACCAAAACTTTTCACTTATTTATAATTACAAATTATCAAAGTGTTTTGCCTTATTCATTCTCTTTCTCCCAGGAGAAGAGACAAAATGCATAAAATAATTAAACAGATGCTGAAAACAAAAGCTAGAATAGTTAATGCTACAGCAGCGTTCCAGTTTGGAAACTAGAACTGCCGTCATTTGCAATACGGAAGACAAGTGGGTCATTCATTGCAAAATCAATGAAAAGATTGATTGCTTTAGTTAATACCCATGCGTATTTCATCGTGACCGGCTACTGTCCATGCAGATAACTTACATTTTCCGGATCTATTGTAACTGTCAACAAAATCTCTAAAATGATGTCATCTCTAGTTAAATAACTAGAGTGAAAGAAAGGCCACATGGCTTCGCTGATACCACATAGGTCTTGTGTCACGACGCATTGGAGTTGGCAAGTGCTCTTAGTAGATTCTAACCAGAAGATGGCACGATATGTATGTGTGTGTGTTTGTGTGTGTGCATGTGTGTGTGTGTGTTCGTGTATGTTTGTGTGTGTGTATACAGAGAGAGAGGGGGGAGAGAGAGGGAGAGAGAGAGGCAGAGAGAGAGAGGCAGAGAGAGAGAGAGAGAGGGGGGAACAGAACGGAGTTAGAGAGACTATAGAATGAAAATGGTGTCTCAATGTGGTCAGTCAACTTGCTAGAAATAACTCCTAAACGACTACCACAGGTAACGCTGCGGTACGGTTGAGGAAATCCGCCACTTTGCAACTTCGTGCTTTCCGATTCAGTCCCACTACGCAACATTCTGACCACGTGTCCGCTAAATCCACAAGATTTTTTTCCCCTTAGTTTATTTCCTCGTGTTCCTTTCTGTTGAAGAGCGTCGGCTCGAAATGCAAAAGACTTTCTCATTTTCTCGAATGTCACACCAATACACCTACTTGTTGTCCATATACTTGTCTTCGTACTTAGTTTTCTGTAAATTTCAACTATATATATATACATATGTATGCATGTATATATGTATGTATGTATGTTATGTATGTATGCATGTATATATGTATGCATGCATGTATGCGTGCATGCATATATGTTTATATGTATGTATATATGTATGTATCTATGTATGCATGCATGTATGTATGCATGCGTGTATCTATGCATGTATGTATCTATCTATCTATCTATGTATTGTCATGCATAGAATCACATATCTAGACATGCTCATATATATTTAAATGATAAACTTCTGGAAAGTTTTACAGATTTTTACAGTTCCAGTGATGGACTGGATCTGTAGTCTTTGAATTAGCATTCTTCTTTCTGGTTTTGAGAAGCCTAATTTCTCAAGATTGTTATTTAGGCAGTGTGTTACATATCCCAGGACCCCAATAATTACAGGTATATACCTGAACTTGTAATCTGGATAGAGTAACTGTAGATTTCTCAATAGTTCAGCAGAGGTATTCTCTTTTTCACTGATCTTCAGCTTTATGGTAACATCTACTGTGCAATTAATTTCCACAACTCTCCACCGTTTCTCTTCTCTATCCCAAATCATTATATCAGGTCTGTTGTGCTTACATTTTATTGGGGTCTTCACTGGTACATTCCACCAGTATTCCTTTTCATTGTGAGTGGCTATGGTTTCTTTTTCCTCTGGATAATCCTTCCAATGGATTTCATTATAGAGTGTCCTAGCTACAACGTCATGTCTCATCTGTAGATAATACCATGATGACATTTTCGGACAACTGCTTATGATGTGGGTGATATATTCAGCCTGAACTCTACAAAGTCTGCATCGGTGTCACATTTTACGGCTTTTCCCTCATCTCTATTCCTTTTGTGCATCAAGTACTTGGTCGATATTTCCTGTTCCTGGATTGCAAACGGATGCCCTTCAAAGTGGGAGGTAGTAATCTGGCTATTCGTATGTGTGTATGTATGCATAGAGTGTTTGAAGTGGTGTACAGATATTGTACATTAAGAGAAAGAAGGGAGTTAGAATTTTGAATAATTCTTCATAAGGGCTTTCGTTCGGTTATCGAACTCGTGAAGATAAAATCAAAATGATGAAAGCAGAATGTTTCCTTGTTCCTTTATATGAATCGGATGTATTTTGTTTTGTTTTGAAGAAGAGGAATTATTTTTGTTTTTGGGGGGATGGAAGAGGGGGAAACTGAGAAAGAAAAGCAATAAGGGGCAAAATAGACAGAGAGAGAGGTTTCTTTTCAATTATAAAATAAATAAATAATTAAAAAATGAAGAAAGATATATGTCTCCCGAGAGCAGGACAATCAAGAAAAAAAAACGAAAAAGAGAGTAAAGTGTGGGGAAAGCAGATGATAGATAGATAGATAGATAGATAGATAGATAGATAGATAGATAGATAGATAGAGAAAGCGAGAGAGAGAAAGAGAGAAAGGTTCCTTTTCAATCTGATGTAGTTAATCCATTGAAATTTCATTACAAAACATTTTTTGTCTTTCTTGTTCTTTTCTCTTCCGCCTCTTTCCCTTCTCATTGTAAAATATCAACATATTAGTGAATAAACACATTCTCTCACAAGGGCTAGATGACCTTTCAAGATGTCAATTTTAGGAAGTACGATGGGAAAAATAAGAAAAGAGAGGAGGAAGAAAATCTTTTGTTTCTTAATTAGGTGCGGTTACCACTGTAAAGTTTGAAAAAAAAAGGCTTCAAAGTCCTATGAAAATGTATATTTCTTTACACCTGTTTAGTCGAATCCTATATTCTGCGTAATTCCCTGCTTTGCACGAACATTAAATATTAGTACAACATTCATAAATTGGGAAAATAAAGTCAGAATATAAAAAGTGATTAGTTTATAATTCAATCTATTCTTTATGTGCATTTAATCAAAAATTATAAATGAGTTGTGTAATAACATGTCTGTTGTATATTTAGATGGAAGCCACTCTGTAGGATATAAATTATATAACAAAGCAGGTCCTACTTAAATGTATTTTTGAGTATCTTTCATCCTTCTGTAGGATTTTTTTTTTCTTGCTTGCCCGGATAATTCAAAAGAGATCTTTTTCGCGAATTACTTCGCTAAATTAGATATCTTTCCTAATCAGTAGTAAAATGGTTCTAGTATTCTCCCTAGGGTATATATAAGTTCTATAACAACAACAGCTGTCAAAATTCCAATGTTATATATATATATATTCTTTTATTGTTTTAGCTGTTTCAGTCATTTGACTACAGCCATGCTGGAGCACCACCTTTAGTCGAACAAATCGACACCAAGACTTATTCTTTGTAACCCTAGGACATATTCTATTGGTGTTTTTGCCGAACCTCTAAGTTACGGGGACGTAAACACAACAGCATCGGTTGTCAAGCGACGTTGGGGAGACAAACACAGACATACAAACATACACACACACACACACATATAT